>NC_089582.1:78960521-79191620 GCF_019320115.1 Miscanthus floridulus
TCTTCAGGAACGAAACCTGGACAGTGGATGATACAGTCTTGCGATGTTATCGTTAGCACGAGACCCTCCTGGGCTCCTATCAGTGGTATCCCAAGCATTGGATTGAAAGACCTTTCGATCTGTCCCTAATAGGATTTTGTCATGTTGTCGAGCCCAAATGGAAAAGAACTCGACTTTTTGAAAGAACTCTGAGGGTAATCCGAGTTGTTTTGGGTTGCGCTCTGGAATCCTACCAAAAAAGAACTCGGTTTCTTGAAAGCACTCAAATAAGACTTCATCTTGGACATGGAGCTTGAATTCGAGTCGGATGCTCGTAGCCGTCAAATCTTATTCGAATCGGATATTATGAGCTATGCGAATCTTCTGGTGAGCTGATTCGTCGTAGTTGTCGAAATAGGAAATTCTTCATGATGATCCGAATCTTTGAGGAGATGGCTTTGAAGCCTGCCGTAGTTGTCCGCCTCGTAGATCCATGAGCCGAAGATGAAAGTTGATCCCGTCGGGAAGATCATGTTATCGAGGTCCATCGAGCTCTCGGATGCAAAGTTGCCGAAAGCCCCTACCTAGCGCGCCAGCTGTCGATGTTTTACCACCGATAGCCTGCCACGGGGGTACCCGGGACAGTATGTTCGGGCTCCGGCGTATGCTGAACTCGACGGTTAATGCAAGAGACAGTCGATTTATCCTGGTTTAGGTCCTCGATCGTAGATCGAGTAATAACCCTACGTCCAGTCGGCGTTAGCCTTTGTGTTGGATTGATTGTGATATATTGTGTTGTACAATTATCGTCCTCCTCGTCCAGGAGCCCTGCCCTCCTTTATATAGTCAGAAGGCCAGAGTCCTAGTCGGTTTATAATGAGAGTTACTAGTAGGATTACTGAATAGTACTACTACTAGGATTACAAGGGAAGAATCCTAGTTAGACTAGATCTTCTCTCTCCTTTGTGGGGTATCCTGTGGGTCCCGTATCGACACTAATGAACCTACTGTAAAAATTTCATGGCTAAAGTTATCACCAATTTGCCACAAAAATTCCAACAAATATTAAGCTAACTAATACTAAGCTTTCCTAAATGAATTAATGAACCTATCATTATCACATATAAGGGTAAACTAACTACACCAACAGATAGACAACATTTTTGTCACTATTTTTGGACAACTATAGAATTTACTATAATTTTACAAAGATCAACTCAAAACTAAATTAGAAAGGCATTTACTAATTCTTTGGAAAAAGAAAAACCAAATTCAACCCGCGGCCCACTAACTTGCGGCACGGCCCATATGCGCATAGTGCGCGCACGCGATCCGCCGGCGCGACCCACGCGGGGCGTGGCCGAACCACGTGGCAACGACCCACGACGGGGAGGCCCATGCGCGCCTGTCATTTTGCGAAAATGACCTTGAGCTAATATCGAATCAAAATGCAGTCCACGACACTATTCCTACAGTTTGGACTTAAGCAATTTAACCCTCGAAACATTCTATCTTCACAACAACCAAGTCCTTGGGCACACCCCACGCGCACCGACGTGGCGATGACGGCACTAGGCCACCACGCTGGCCTTCCTGGCCTCTCCCCACCCCTGCTAGTGAGTTGAACAACACCCTCATCCCAAGCACCTACCCTAGCCAAAGTTACAGGGGCGACAGAGCTCGAGGGAACGGTGGCCACGACACACAGCCAAGTGTGGCGGCGACGCGACCATGCCGGACACCAAAAACCCTCGTGGGACGAGATAGCTAGCTCTAAAGCACCCCTAGCATACCCTTGTTGCTGCTTTGGTGGTGATTTGGCAAGGAAATCCCCGAACCGAGCTAGCCACGTGCTATGATGGGATGCGACAGTGCTCTGTAGTGACACTGTCGCGTCAGCGACTGTCGACGAAATATGGTCGGCAGTCCACCGAGGGGGGTGCCCGTGGTGGTAGATTATCGGTAGACGGTGCGCGTAATCAGGAACCAGATGGTGACACAAGGCGCAGAGACAACGATTTAGACAGGTTCGGGCCGTCTGATCGACGTAATACCCTACGTCCTGTGTCTTTGGTGTATTGTATTGAGATGTATACTGTATGATATCTATGGATCTGTCCTCTAGGGGACCCTTGCCCCTCCTTATATACTCTGAAGGGACAAGGTTACAAGTAAAGTATCCTATTTGGTACTATTACAATGTCTAGTACAACTTGTAGCCTTGCGATGTACAACTTGATCTTGCGGGCCGGGCTACCTCCGGTGGTGCGGCCCATGTATACCCATGAGGGTATAGGGGGTCTATCCCCCACAGCTAGTCCCCGAGCGCCTTGTATCCTTCGAGTAGCGCCGTCTTGAGCTTGCCAGAAGGATGTAAGGGGCTCAAGATAAAATTTGAAAAATATTTCCCCCGAAGTGTGCCCACTTGTATTTCTGAAAAGAAATGTAAGTGCGTCTTGAAGCGTAGCGTCTTTGATCATCAGATCGAGCACATTCACCGCAAGGTGAAGTGTGCCCACTTAGTCCCCGAGCCTGGTAGTAGGTGACTTAGGCACGTGGTGCCAGGGTCTAAAAAGAATTCCCAGTTAAATTGAGAACCCAATCGTCGTACAGGCGATACGAGATGCACCGACAGGTGCATCGTACCGATGTAGTCCCCGAGCTTGCTGGAAGGCGAGGTATGAGCCTTGTAGCAAGGTCTAAGTGAGAAAAAATATCCCAACTATATGCGAGTCGCCAGTCGCATGTAGTCGAGATGCAAAGTCCCCGAGCCATGGTCGGAGAGTGGTCGAGCAGTCCCCGAGCACAGGTCGAGGAGCGAGCGACGAAGTCCCCGAGCCGTGGTCGAGGCAGTCCCCGAGCACAGGTCGAGGAGCACGCGACGAAGTCCCCGAGCCGTGGTCGAGGCAGTCCCCGAGCACAGGTCGAGGAGCGACCGACGAAGTCCCCGAGCCGTGGTCGAGGCAGTCCCCGAGCACAGGTCGAGAAGCGACCGACGAAGTCCTCGAGACGTGGTCGGAGCTCAGCGGAGCTGCTCAAGATGTGATCGACGTGGTCGGAGCTCGGAGTGGTCTGGCGAGAAGTCCCAGAGCATGGAGTGGTCTGGCGAGTCCCCGAGCACGAGCGTGGTCTGGCCAGAGTCCCCGAGCACGAGCGTGGTCTGGCCAGAGTCCTCGAGCACCGTAGTGGTCTTGGCGAACCCTGAAGCATGAGCTCGCTGATCGAACTGTGTTCCTGAAAAATAAACATCGAGAGCGGTAATACATGATGGTGTACGAAATATATTGACCTCTCTATAGGAGGTGAAGTAAACACCTGGTGTTCGGTTGGCGATGAATTATACTTGGTGTAATATTCGAAAAATAACATTAGCTGTTTTTAGCCCTTTTGTTATGTAGAGGCGTAGCGCGATGTATTAACCTGTCCTGAAGAATGCGCCAGCCCTGGGCTGACCAACATCTCGTAGCGCGAGGTACGGAACACTGCCGCGCGTAGAGTGCCAGTGTTACCAGGAAGCGACTGCCGACTACCCGTAGCGCAGAGGGCGGACTCTCATGCACGCGTGGGGTGGAGCCGGAGACAGTGCCGGCTCTGGGATTCTCAAGCAGGAAGGAAAATGTATCGGCGAACCGTTGTAAAAACTTATACATGTTTTGGACTGTATGTATGGAGAAAATTCGACGCGGAGCGCACCCTAAGGGTGGTCGGTGGAGGTGTACGATGATCGAAGAAATTTTCAATTAAAAATAATACTTAGCTTTATTGACGACCAGTGGGTGTAGTCGGTGTGTTGCGATGTTCGAGAGATGGCTTGACGTGTCGTTGGCGATGAAGTTGTCCAGTCCTCGAGCCTTTTGACCTGTCGTCATGACTGTGGTCGCGATTGTCGTAGCGCCGTTCTTCGCGGCGATCATCATTGCGACGTAGTCTTGTGGTCGAGGTGTCGACGTGGTCGGAGCTCGACGGAGCTGCTCGGGACGTGGTCGACGTGGTCTGGTGGTCGAGGTGGTCAGAGCTCGGCGGAGGCCATCGAGCGGTGACGACGAGTCGACGGCGAGGGACATCGGCGAAGGCCGTCGAGCGGTGACGATGAATCGACGGCGAGGGACGTCGGCGAAGGCTGATGAGGGCAGCGACGGCGAGTGGCTCGCCATGGATATCGGCAAAGGCCGCCGAGCGGTGACGACGAGTCGATAGCGAGGGACGTCGGCGAAGGCTGATGAGGGCAGCGACGGCGAGTGGTCGGCGAGGGCTGACGAGAGCAGCAACGGCGAGTCGTCGACGAGGGCCAACCAGAGCAGCGGTGGCTAGTCATCGATGAGGGCTGACGAGAGCATCGGCGGCGAGTTGTCGACGAGGGCCAACCAGAGCAGCGGCGGCTAGTCGTCGACGAGGGCTGACGAGAGCATCGGCGGCGAGTTGTCGACGAGGGCCAACCAGAGCAGCGGCGGCTAGTCGTCGACGAGGGCTAACCAGAGCAGCGGCGGCTAGTCGTCGACGAGGGCTGACGAGAGCAGCGACGACGAGTTGTTGGTGAAGACGACCTCGGAGGTGGTTCCGAGATTGGATCTGCTGTCACAGGGGCTGGTGTAGCAGCGATGAATCGTCGTCGTGGACTGGGATGGATCTCCACGAGATTGACGATGAGAACGCATTGTTGATTTGAGGTCCATCTGGCTCGCCATGGATCAAGCGCACACCCCCTACCTGGCGCGCCACTGTCGACGAAATATGGTCGGCAGTCCACCGAGGGGGGTGCCCGTGGTGGTAGATTATCGGTAGACGGTGCGCGTAATCAGGAACCAGATGGTGACACAAGGCGCAGAGACAACGATTTAGACAGGTTCGGGCCGTCTGATCGACGTAATACCCTACGTCCTGTGTCTTTGGTGTATTGTATTGAGATGTATACTGTATGATATCTATGGATCTGTCCTCTAGGGGACCCTTGCCCCTCCTTATATACTCTGAAGGGACAAAGTTACAAGTAAAGTATCCTATTTGGTACTATTACAATGTCTAGTACAACTTGTAGCCTTGCGATGTACAACTTGATCTTGCGGGCCGGGCTACCTCCGGTGGTGCAGCCCATGTATACCCATGAGGGTATAGGGGGTCTATCCCCCACAGCGACCAAGGCAGGCCGATAGCGGCTGGGCTGAGGTACGCGGGGGGTGGAGAGGATCAAGGCGAATACATGGTGCCAAGGAATTGGATGGAGGTGGATGGTGCGAGGTGAATTGCAAGGGCACCACTGTTCGGTCTTAAGGATGTCCAACGACGGGGAATCTTTAAATTGGGGCTCGACATGGTACAATAGTAGTAGTGGGCGATCTTGGCGGGTAGCTAGGTTCTCACTCGAGTCACAAGCGCCACGTAGCGCGATGGCCAAAATAGGCAGCAGCAGCACGGCAGTGGGTGGCAGTGGCCAGCAGCATGACACTAGCAGTGCAGCCGGCTCGCGGTGGCTAAAGGCAGGCCCGGCCGGCTGGACGAGATAGGGCAGCGGTGGCTAGGGCCTACACGGTGGTGTACACGCACGTTGGGCAAACCAGCACTGCGGAGCCGAGCCGAGGCATGGTGACCGCACCTAGATGTTGACACCGACCAGAAATGTGTCATGCATGATTTTTAAAGCGCCCCAAAAATGAAATTCGTTTCTTCAAACACCGAACCACCTATTCTATACTCAAGAGGTCATGTTAGGCTACTAAAACAAACCCTAATACCCCATCACTCCTTAACCCGATTCTTCTACAAAAATTGCCAAACTTGGCCATGTGAAACCATTTTCTGACATAAGAGATTTGGTTAAGTCTTGCTCGGATTCGCATCAACTTCGATTTCCAAGCTATTAGGTATGCTAGCTATTGAATTCCTTTCTCAACCGAAGGTATTTCATCGCCATCTACAAGGTTCATACTTCCAACTTTACTAAAGTTCTGTATATATGTTCTATAGTGTTTTCACTCAATAAAAATTCACAAACATCGTTACTTGATAATTTCATGCGTCACGAACAACTTTGTGTTATGCATTTCCGTAGGTCATTTTAAGTTACATAAATCGATGTACACACTATATTACATACACTATCACATAACCATGATGCTCATGACATGTTTTAGCAAAAGTTTTTTAGTGTAACACCGAGGGTGTTACATTATGCCTTTAGTCCCCACCTTGCTAGTTGTGGCTCATGCAGAAGCTTCTCTTGACCTTGCTTCTATTCCTATGGTCTGTGAGTTTCTGGATGTCTTTCCTGAGGATCTACCTGGGTTACCACCGGACTGGGATGTAGAGTTTGCCATTGAGTTAGAACCTAGTACTGCTCCTATTTCATGGTGTCCCTACCGCATGGCTCTAAAGGAACTAGCTGAGATGAAGAAACAATTAGAAGAATTGTTGGAGAAGGGATTCATCCGTTCTAGCTCTTCACCATGGGGTTGTCCAGCTATTTTTGTGAAGAAGGATGGCACACTTCGGATGTGTGTGGATTATCGCCCTCTCAATGCGGTAACCATTAAGAACAAGTATCTTTTACCTCGTATTGATACTTTGTTCGATCAGTTGGCTGGTACAAAAGTGTTTTCAAAGATTGATCTTCGTTCTGGGTATCACCAAATTAAGATCCAGCCACAAGATATACCAAAGATAGCTTTCTCGAGACATCGCTCAAAGCTGGTACCCAACCTCCAACAGGGCTCCATTATATGGAATATCACAACAAATCAGATAATTGTTGCTAGAAATATTGTGAAGGCTTGTTTCAAGGCACTTGAGGACAATGGATACTGTATGCCTAACTTCTCAACCTTTCAATTACATGATTTACATGACGAGGACATCACTTCTTCATCACATACAAGCCAAGGAGAGGAGGAGGACCAGCATGGGCGTCTAATTCATCTTTCTCATGTTGGAGGCCCAGTCCAACTGAAGTTGAAGCCCATCTCGGGTTCCAGAACTAGTCTGCCTTAAACTGGTCACCCAGGATGCATCCGGACTCTGTTTTCGACGATCCACATATGGTTGGAAAGCTAATTTGATAAGGAAGCCAATCCAAGTAGTTTCACATCAAAAGACCTTCAGAATCAACAGGAATCGTCAAAACAAGTGAGTGTCCAGAATCTGCTAGGGTGTTGCGACACCGTCTTTTGGTTCGTTGGACCGTGTTTCGTGTTTGGGCCCATTATGGGGCACATCCAGGGGGGTGATGCCCAAGACTCTATAAATACCAGCCGTCGCTCTCCTTAGGGTTTGGGTTTTGTTTAGTTCTTGATTTCCTCGTAAAACAGACATCATTTTGCTGCAATTGTGCCGCCAAGGCTGCTTGCTGTGAACCAGGGCCCCAATTCTTGATCTTGTTCGCCTGTGGCGATTAGTCCTTTCGAATAAAGACTTGAACTCCTTCTTGATTTCATAAGCCTTATATTTATTTGCAATTTCAGATTGTGTTCATTCCGTTCTTGCTTGTGTTCTCGATTCGCTTGCAGGAAAGCCTTCTCGGCGAGGTCAATCGCGTTCGCATGGTTGATAACCAACGGAGCAGTGGTGTAATGGTTGCGGGGGTCTGAATCAATCTTGGTTCAAAGCCTAGATCGTGAATGTCGAGTCTCCACCAATTGATGCTACCATACCTTTCGGAAGATCGGGCCTAGTCTACATCAGGTGGTATCAGAGACCTTGTTGCCCGTTAGGTATAACTTTGTTTTCCCCTTTAGATTGTTACTATTTTTGCATTACCTATAATCCACAAAAAGCAAAAAAAATATATACACCACCACATATTTCCTATCCAATAGCCTCATTGTGCCATACAATTTTGTCTCTGTTTCACGTTGTTGAGTTTGTGTCCTAGGTCAAGTTCTTGTTGCTAGTTTTAGATCGTTTTTAGTCCAGTTTGTGTTTTCCCCTTTGTTTTTCATCATAATCCGTGAACATCTCCAAGTCTTGTTGAGTTTCCTTTGTATTCATCAAACCTTAGTTCACGACATCTTATTTGTTACAATTGTCTTCTCTGTTTTCATCAAATCCTTGCTATCATGCCCAATTTTGCCCGGATTATTCCCGTTTTGTCCTATAATTCGGAGTGCGTTCGTAAAACTGGTCTAGTTTTCGCATACGAACTCGGATTTTGACGTTCCATATATCAAAATCGATCAAAAAAAAATTTCAGATCCGTCCATCCTCAGCTTTGCTGGGGTCGAAGATTTTTATTTTTGGTCAAAAAGTGGTCACAAGATCCTCTTTTCATGGTCACAAGGTTTTTGTCGATTTTGAGCATGTCTTCTAGAATTTCCACAGGCCATGTCTTTCATTTGTTTAAGCTCATATTTTCTATGGTTACTTCTTTTGTGCTCCTAAGTAAAGAAAAAATATCAAAAAAATAAAAAGAAAAAGTCAAAGAATCCCAAAAAACAACGACAGCCCAAAAACAGAGAAAAACGAGAGAGGTAAAAGTGGAACAATATCTAGAGGAGCACATAGAGAGTGCCATTTGAGCTGTGTTTGCGGGTGCTGATTTCTGCCTTGTTCCTAATCATATTCCTGCTGTTCACATCACTTAATACATTTGGTCCTTAGAACGTGAGTAGGCCAGCAATTAAGACAAGTACTTGGGATACTTATTCAGCTTTGCTATTCAGTTGCGAATTTTACTATTCCTTGCTACTATATTGTGCCTGTCCAAGCTTCACTTTCTTCTAACCAAGTACAAGTTTGCCTTGCAACTGTTACACTCAAGCTACAACGGTATCATAGTCACCGACCGATTGTACCGCCTGTTGCTTTAGTAAGAACAATTGTAAGTCCGTGGTAAGACGCTTGAGAGTTGAGTGCCTTATTTTTCCTTGTCCACAACCTAAGTAATTGGTAGGGATAATACTATCTATGTTGTCTTTTTCTTTCTACTAACCATGTCAGGAAAAGCCGGAGGCAGCGGCCAAGGAAACGAGGACGCACCTACAGATTTCAATGACTGTTTCTAAGAATGAGCTTCGTGCCGTTCTTAATGACAAGTTCAATGAGATCCTTCAACAAATCACCAATTTGGCCAAGAGGATTAAAGATGTTGAACAACGACATCCTGAACCACTTCCTGAAGAAGAAGATGATGATCTCTCTAAGGAAGACGATGGCGACGCGGAGGCTGAAGCCGAAGCTCAACGACGTGCTGAGGATGCACGTAACCGTAATCGGTTGAACTTTAACCGACGCGGTATGGGAGGTAACAACTAAGGTAATAATGATCCTTTCTCTAAAACCAAGTTTAAGATACCTCCTTTTTCTGGTTCTGCTGATCCTGAAGCATATTTAGATTGGGAGATGGCTGTAGATTAAAAATTTAGCTCCCATCAAATACTTGAAGAATATAGAGTTAGACTTGCTACTAGTGAGTTTACTAGTTTTGCTCTTTTCTAGTAGAATGATATTTGCAATAATGCTAATGCTAATGCTTAAATACCTCAAACCTGGATTGTACTTAAACAATGAATGAAATCGAGATTTGTTCCTCCATACTATCAACGTGATCTGTGATTAAAATTGCAACGTTTAAATTAAGGTAGTAAAACTAATGAGGAATATTATCAGGGGCTTTTAATTGGTCTAGCACATAGTAACATACAAGAGAATGATATGGATAAGTGTTCTAGATTTTTTGGAGGTTTGCGTCGTGAAATACAAGATGTTCTTGACTATAAAGAATGGACTAGATTTTCTCAATTATATCATTATGCTATTAAAGCTGAAAGGGAAGTATAGGGACGACAACCTAGGCGATCCACGACTCCATCTGCGACTCCATCCATTCCTTCACGTCCAACCGAGGTGAGTAAATTTTCTAATGTGCAGATACCACTAGCGCCTGTAAAGAAGAGTTCTCCTATCACACCTCCTTCCAGTGGATCTGCTACACCTTCCTCTAGCAGCTCTTCTAAAGTTATGTGCCACCACTGCAAGGACATGGGACATATTGCTAAAGAATGCCCCAGCAAATATGCATATATTGCTACTGATGATGGTGGGTATGCTAGTGCTAGTGATGAAGAGAATGAATTTGCACTTGCAACTGATCTTTATGCAGATAAATTTGTGGATAGTGCTAAAGATCCTGATGAGGTAATTGATAGTGTGGCATACACTGCAGACTACAAATCAATCCTTGTTCAACGTGTTTTGAGTACACAAGTTGAGCCAGTAGACAAGCTACAACGCCATAATTTGTTTCAAATGTTCCTCATTGTCAACATTTTCCGTGTTCGTGCTATAATTGATGGAGGGAGCAGCAATAACTTGGTAAGTTCTGAGCTTGTCAAGACTCTTGGTTTATCTACACGTGCTCTTCCACATTCATACCATGTTCAGTGGTTCAACAATAGTGGTAAGGCAAAGGTAACATAATCTGCTCGTGTGCATTTTTCTATCGGGTCATACCATGATTATGCTGATTTTGATGTCGTGCCTATGCAAGCTTGTTCACTTTTGTTAGGCCGCCCTTGGCAATATGATAATAATGTTGTACATCATGGTAGGCAAAATAGATATACTTTTATGTTTAAAGGAAAGACCATTGTTTTACTTCCTTTAACACCTGCTAAAATTGTGCAATATGAAAAGAAACTTGCTAAAAAGAAAAAGAAAGGCCTTGATAAAGACTCTAGCAAACCATTAAATGAACCTTCAAGTAACATGAAAGAAGTTTTATTTGCTCTTAAATCTGTTCTTGTTGTTCATGATGAACCATGTTATGCTCTAACTTGTACATCGCCTATATGTCCACTTGGTCCTACTCCTAGTGCTATGCCTCTTGTTAGTACTAACCTTTTGCAGGAGAAGGAGGATTAATTCCCAGCAGGGAAGCCACCATGGCAGCTGCCTTTACGAAGGATTGGGCGCCAAGATGAATGTCTTCTTTCGGAGCCATCGTTGTTGTCATCCAATGGAGGAGACGATTTACTTCAGTCGAGGACGACTTCAATTCAAGAAAGGAAGGATGATGAGGACATCACTTCAAAAGCTTCCTTATGTTTGGATGAACCTCTGGTCAAAATTTCATAATTTTGGAGACCGTTTGACTGTGTTTCCCCTTTTTCTCTAAAAGTCACACGTGCACACTGTCATAGTGGACATGTCTGATATGCATACCGAACAAATCCGATTTGCACCATGAATTTGTTTTTTTGCTGGTTTTTTCTCGATTTGCTTCTGCATCTTCTCATCTTGTTTCGTAAGGTCACTAGGCACCTTGTTGTTACTTGATTTTAAGGAAAAAGAGTGGGCGTGACATTTGGGATTTAAGTCAAAACTAGCTAATATGCTCGTGCGTTATAACGGGAGTCGTTTTTTCTTCAGAGTCCAAACAGACAGAAACCGAATTGGAAAAGGAATTTGAACCCGACCTAAAAAAGGAATTTGAAGGCGGCAGAAATATCTAGAAAATTTGTGATTTAGAGATTTATTTAACAATTGTGTGACTCTAATTTATCTTAGAATTAGACCAGTAAGATACGTGTTTTTCTAACTCGTATAAGCATATGCTACTCTAACTTGTATGCCTGAGAGAGAGAGGGGGTGTGGATTCATCTTGGACCAATACGCACCTGGGAGAGTGATATGTTCTAGTTCGATCAGGTTTTACACCATGTCTGCATAGGCTATTCCAATTAATAGCATGTTTATTCATGTAGGTATTATATCAACTCTCGTTATGTGCACGTGAATGGAGCTCATGACAAATAACTTTTTATTAGGATTTTTGTTAACCTCTGGTTAGAGGCGTTTGACTATTAGTTTGTCGCTGAAATTAGACACTACACGTTTGGATAATGACAGCCTATAGAAAAATAAGAAATCGTAACTTCATAAACTGAATCAAGAGGAGATTAGTTCCAGAAAATTAAGAGGAGAAGATAAAACATACGTGGCACCACCTACAACCAGGCCTGCCTACAACACATCTTTCTACTGCATATCCACATGCGTCTTCTATGCCACTCTGCCTAGCCTTATCCTTTCTGCCGTCATCCCATCCACTCGTCGCCCGTCATCCTTCGACGCGGATGGCATCCGCTCCGCCTCCTCCCACCTCCACTCGTATCGTTCCGGAGGCGAGTAGGTGACGACCTCGGTGGCCCCTTCGCTGCCCCACGGGTGCGTAGATCCTGAGGCGTGGCCGAGTCGTTCGGAGTCGCCGGCGTTCGGTGGAGCGTCAGCAGGCCGGTCGGCGTCTTCCCACGTTTTTGTTCCCCTCCCAGCTCATACGGGATAATTAACTTTTTACCGTCACAACGGATGACACCTTCTTAAATAGCATCTTTAGGTTTGACGCTAAATTTTTAGCAGCAGAGAGAGAAAAACGATACACATTTATCACTTTTACTCACGTGGCACGTCAGCTCTGCTGTCCAACTCGAATCTGAGTCAGCAGCCCTATGCGAAAGTCACTCATGCCTCTCCTCTTATTGCCATAGATTAAAGGATGGACGGCTCAGGATTGCCATGTCACAGTTACACGGTTTGGATTAGAATATGGAATCGAATCCTGGATCCGACATTCTAGCCAATGCAACTTTGATTTCTGGAGCACGGTCACCGCGGTGGCCCCCCGGTAACGCGCTGCGTCCAGCCAACGGAAGTTTGATTTCTCGCTGCCGCCTTCGCCGTTGTCTGTCGTCATAGCTACTGCGACGCCGCAACAACTCCGTGCACGCCGAGATCGGCCTCATGCTCGTCAACGCCATCTACTTCAAGTGCAAGTGTGAGACGCCCTTCGCCGAGCTCCGTACAGCTACGCCAGGGAAACACCCCTGATGCGTGGCTGCAGCAGCTAGCCAGCTACCTCGCCGTCGTGCACGCGCGGACAGAATGGGCCGGGAGAGGCGAGGCGGCCCATGCTGGCGAGTAGAAGTCGCCGTACAAGAACACGTATGTCCCCGCCTCCGGCGTCCAGGCACCGTACAGCTATGTGACTGCCGGCACGTCAAAGCCTATGAGCCCGCTGGGGTGCTGCGGCTGCGGCTCCGTGTACGCGGCACGGCTAGCACCTCGGCGGCATCGCTGGCAGCGCGCAACATAGTGGAGGGCGCGGTGTCGTGGCCGGTAGCGACAGACGCAGAGCGCCGGAGGCGGCACGTGGAGCTGCGGCGGCCATGGACACCTGCTAGCGGGCTGTGGAAAGGAAGCAGAGCGCGTGCATGCTGAACGCCGGCCTAGGGCGTGCGCCGTGCGCCATGTACAGTGCTTTGCTCTTGAGCCATGACATCACGATGATGTCATATACGTTCTTTTTTCCTTTGCAAAATAAAAAATAAATATCTTAAAAATGCAAGTATACATATCTATGTCTGAGGTTATTCTGAGACGTCCATCCTTTAATCTATGGCAACGAGGGAAGGGGCATGACTGACTTTTCGCATGGAGCTGCTGACTCGGATCTGAGCTGGACAGCGAAGCTGACGTGCCACGTGAGTAAAAGTGATAAATGTGTATTGTTTTTTTCTATCTGCTGCTAAAAGCGTAGCACTAAAACTAAAGCTACTATTTGAGGAGGTGGCATCCGTTATGATGGTAAAAAATTAATTATCCCATCTCATACCATCCTCGTCTCCTGCATGGCTACCGACGGCAAGTGCCCTAGGTGTCGTGGATGGGAGGTTGCGTCCGCGGCGCGTCTGCCGGCCGGTCGGCGATGCTGCGGAGGATGGTGCCCAATCTGGCTCGGACTCCTTCGGCTAGGGCAGGGACAGCGCTGAGCTCTTCCTGGCTAGCGCACCCCGACGTGGAGTCGTCCAGGAGCCGGACATCGCTGCTAGACCCCAAGGTGTTGCTGCTCTGGTCGTCTCCTCCATCCATGGGCACGGTCCCTGCTCCTCTCCTCCACCGGTGGGCGGACCAGGCCTGGCCTGGCCGCGCGGAGGCAGCGGCGCGCGCAGAGGCGCACCTGGCCGGCTCGCATGGAAGACCTGGCCAGTCGCGTGCGCACACCTAGCAGCGCGCGGTGGGATGCGACGGCGCGGGCGCCCTGGCCGCCGCCGGCGCAGGCGGACCTAGCTGGCAGCGCGGAGGCCGCGAGGCAGGCGCCCCAGGCGACTTGGAGGAGTGACCCCTTGTAATGTCCTCTTCGATTCTTTGATTTCTTCGATTCAATTCTTTCTCTGATTTTCTCTTTGATCGATTGATGTATGGATGGAGGAGGAATCGATTTGGATTTGGATCGATGTGGTGGTTTTGATCTAGTCTTGGTTTTGTTGCTTGTTTGCCGATTTGGAAAATATTTGCTTACCAATTTGGAAATCCTGGGTATATATTTGGGGACAGGAGGAAATCAAAATCCAGTTGATTTGGGAGTGGGGGAGGCCAGACGAAACTAAAGATCCAGAAATTTTATCGATGAGTTTTAGTCCTATCTACGATGGAGAGTATTACTATTTAAATCTAATAAATAATTTATCGATTAATTTGATATAGACTCTGAGAAGGGCAGACTGGAGCAATGTTTTCAAGTCATTCGATTACTCATCCTAATAGGTCTGGTATTCAATTAGGAGGTCTAACTCGATTAGCTCGACCACAATGCTGGTCGTCCGATTAGTCGACGACTAATTCAACTAGGCTATGGACGACCAGTGTGGTTGCTCTGTTTTTTTGACATGTTCAATCAGGCCTATATGTGGCCTATTGGACTTCCAATTTAGCCTATTAGGGTTAGAATAGGCACCCCAAAATACCGGAGGCACGCAGGCACGGTGGCAAATGCAGGGCGGCTGTAATTTTTTCCCGCGCGTCTCCACTCTCCCACGCGCGCGTTTTCTGCCTCCCACGCGCGATTCCTACCCTTCCCGTGCGCGATTCCCTCTCTCTCGTGAGCTATTCCCCTCCCCCGTGTGCTATTCCCCTCCCTCGCATGCTATTCTCCTCTCTGGTGAACTGTGAAGCCAACGACGCCCTCTTCCAGGTGAAGTGGCCGCGGTCTTCGTGATGAGCTGCTCCGATGACGGTATGTGCCTTTCCCCTCTCTATCTTCTTTCCTCCTCCCCCATCCCTCACTCTGCAGCCTCTCTGGCTCTCTGCTAGACTGCTAGGTTGCTTGTTGTGCTGTAGTGCTTATCGATACGGGACTCATGGGATACCCCATAAGGAAGGTGGAAGACCTAGTCTAACTAAGATTTTTTCCATGAATCTTAGTAGTAGTAGTATTATTCTGTAATCCTACTAGGAACTCATTGTAAACCGACTAGGACTCTGGCCTCCTGACTATATAAAGGAGGGCGGAGTTCCTGGAACAGAGGACACAACATGACACGACACAACACAACACAACACAACACAACACAACACAACACAACACAACACAACACAACACAACACAACACAACACAATCAATCCAACACAAAGGCTAACGCCGACTGGATGTAGGGCTATTACTCGATCACGGTTGAGGGTCCAAACCAGGATAAATTGACTATCTCTTGCGTTTACCGTCGAGTTCTGCATACGCTGAAGCCCGAACAAACTGTCTCGGGTACCCCGTGGCAAGCTATCGGTGGTAAAACATCGACAGTGCTGTCCCTCTGCTATTCTCTGGTTCCAAATAAAAGAGAAGCAATCCACTCTGCTAGACTAATCGGCGTGGTCGACGAGTAATCGCGATTAGTCGCCTGGTCGGTCCCATGGCGACTAGGTTTAACTAGACGACTTGAAAACATTGGACTGGAGGACAGAAAAAAAGAATCTGGAAAAAAAATACAAATAGAACCTGGACCGGAACAGAACCAGGACTAGAATAGGAAAAAAAAGTTATGGCGGAAATTTTACCTTTTTATTATTAGGTAATAATTCTTTTTCTAGAAGAATTTTTATTTGGCTTCTATTGACCTTGCTTTGGTCGCCGTTTACTGTCCTTCAAAATCCGCAACGTTTTATGATTTAGATAGATTGCTGGTTGTTTTTTTGGCTGATAAGCCTAGCTGGTGCTGATTTATTGTGAGAGAAAAATACTATTATTTGGCTGATAAGCTCTAGCTGAAAAATCCAGGCTAAGACCAGAAAAAATGCCCATGCGTCGCAACGCAACGGGCCCCGAAAAAGCTATCAAACGTTAACATAAAATAAGGGTAGAGTATTACCTATCTATTTATGTTTTACCCTTTTTTATAAACTTTAAAAGCTATAATTTATGTTATGATGACCACATGACATGCCCGTGCTCCTCGCCAGTGCAGAATGGCAACGATGACGTCCAGACTCGGTCTTTTCGGTGCGAAAGTGTTTTCGATGTAGATGTGGAGCCGTTATGGATGGCGTCCGGGTTCGTCTCCTTATGCGGCGGCATCGTTGGCGTAGGCCGTAGGCACCATTGCTGATGACGTCCATGGTTGTCCTGACGTCGCTTATGTTGTTGGTGTATGCGTGGAGCCGTTGTCGATGGTGTCGGGGCTCGTCTTCTCGGTGGGGCGACGTCGTTGGTGTAGATTGCTGATGGCATCCATATTCGTCTCGATGTCACCCGGTTTTACGTCACACAGTCTTGCCATCTCATGCTGACAAGTGTGGCCGGCTCTAGACGATGCAGCAAAAACGCTGTTGCCGATGAGCGTGTCCGGCTAGAGTCCATGACACGCGTCGTCCACCTTGCTTCTTGGCTCTTGTACAAATGAGCATGACCTCGTAGTGTGTAGACCAGAGACGAACGTTCATGGCAGCATCCGTGCTCAAGATCGGTGGAGCCTAGGGATGTGTGTCGCTCTTGTTCTGACATCTCCAAAATTTTTTGCGTAATACCCGTCACATCGAATCTTACGGCATATGTATGAAGTACTAAATGTAGACGAAAAAAAACTAATTGTACAGTTGGGTGAGAAATCGCGAGATGAAACTTTCGAACATAATTAGTCCATAATTAGACACTAATTAGCAAATACAAACGAAAGTGCTACAGTACCCGAAACCTAAAAATTTTCGGATCTAAACGGGACCTTAGTTGTCGGCGCGGCCGTGTCGAGGATGCAGACGTCGCGGCCAGGGCATGCTTGCAAATCCCGGCCATGATGCAGTTGTCAACGCAGCCGCCGTGTCATGGATGCAAAGACATCGGGTCTTCTCGATAGGTCATGATGGTGTGGTGTACCACGGTGAGTGCGAGGGTGTCGGCGCACATGCATGCGGCACGGCAACCAGATGTTTCTACCTCAAGACGACATGGGCTGCTGTTGCTAGCTTCTCCACACAGCTGACCTAATCACCGTATCCGTCGTGTGCGCGTATCTTGCGTCTTTAGATCTTCTCCTGGCACCACTGCTCGGTTCCACGTAAGTATACAAAACAAATAGATATAAATATAGATATAGATATATAGATATTTATAAGAAACACAAAAAAAGACAGAAAAAATGGGAACTTAGAAGTTGCTAAAGGATGAAAAGAAAAATAAAAAGGAAAAGCACCCTATGCGGACAGACGGAAGAAATGGAAGATAAACAAAAAAAAAAAGAAACAAAAATGGACGTACATGAAAATAGGAAACGGAAACGGGTGTCATGACCAAGAAAAAAAAGGAAGATAAACAAAACAAAAAAAAACAAAAACAGACGTACAAAACCGAAACGGATGCCATGACCGTTGAAAAAAGGCAAAAACGACGGATAAAGAAAAAGGCCTCTTGACGGACGAAGTGCACGGCTTATGAGTCTGGGTTACATATATGATCCAATATGATTTAGATTCGGACTCTGTATAGTGCTAGCCTAATTTGTATGAGCATCGATTATATATAAAAGTCCGGACGGAAGAAACTCTATATTATCCGCTAGTTAGAAGAAGACAGACAAAAAAATAGATGAAAAAAAGCTGAAATTTTACCAATTTATTAATAAGATATAGAAACAGGGGAGAGTATTTATATAATTTACCTCTGGTATTATAACTATTGAAAAATGTATATTTAAAATACAGAAAACTCGCTATTCATCCCTATCATGCTCGTCGTTGCTAGCGGGCGCGCGCGCCGTGGCGAACGCGAATGTTCAGGCACCCAGGGAGGGGAGGCGGCCAAGCGCGGACGTCGTTCTACGTTTACTGCATATAGACTTCAATTTCATATCACTACGTAGGAAAAGTTTTTACAAATCAATTTTCAGAAACGAAAAAAGGACAAAAAAAAATATTTTTTTTAACCAAGGAGGTCCTCACCGGGAATCACACACACCCATACTCTATGGTTGAGGCATTTTTTCACACTTTGCGTCGGCTAAGATTCGAACCGGCAATCTTTCTCTCGCACACTATCTCCTCTACCGCTACACCTCACATTCACTTGTGTCCGCAATCCATTTTGATTCTCCATGTATTATACGAAACTGAGCATAAATTGATTGTTTGAGGCCCTAAACTAATTCAAATGAAAAAGTTGTCAACTACGAAGTTTTATAACTTTTCGAGATCTACAACTTTTATTTTGATAGTTTCTCCATCCGAGGTCACTTATAAAATTTGAATTTCAAATAATAGAAATTCAAACGTAGTTTTGCATGACAAGATGGTTTCAAATGAGAAAGTTATCAACTACAAAGTTTCATAACTTATCGAGATCTACAACTTTCATTTTTACTGTTTGTCCATCCGAGGTCGTTTAAAAAATTCAAATTTCAAATTTTTAGAAATTCAAACGTAGTTTTTCTTGACAAGATGATTTCAACTGAAAAAGTTGTCAACTACAAAGTTTCATAACTTTTCGAGATCTACAACTTTTATTTTGGTTGTTTCTCCATCCGAGGTCGTTTACAAAATTTAAATTTTAAATTTTAGAAATTCAAACGTAATTTTCCTTGACAAGATGATTTCAAATTAAACAATTGTCAACTATAGAGTTTCATAACTTTCCGAGATCTACAACTTCTATTTTGATCATTTATTTATCCGATATAGTGGTAGTAACATTGTTCATAAATGTTACATATCCCTCTTATTGTTTAAGAAACTATAAGAGAGAGATGTAAATTTTGTGAACAATGTTATTACCACTTTATCGGATGAAGAAATGACCAAAATAAAACTTGTAGATTTTGATAAGTTCTGCAACTTTTGTTTATGATTTTTTCATCTGAAATCAATTAGTGTTCCAAAATAACGTTTGGCCTTCTCTATGTGCTCCTCTAGATATTGTTTCTCTTTTGCCCCTCTCTTTTTTTCTATTTTTTGGCTGTCGTTGTTTTTTTTGGAAAATTTCGACTTTTTCTTTTTATTTTTTTTATATTTTTTCTTCACTTAGGAGCACAAAAGAAGTAACCATAGAAAATATGAGCTCAAACAAGTGAAACACGTGGCCCGTGGAAATTTCAGAAGACGTGCTCAAAATCGACAAAAAGCTTGTGACCACGAAAAGATGATCTTGTGATCACTTTTTGACCAATCTAAATTTTTCGAACCCCGATAGAGCAGGGGATGGACGGATCCGAAATTTTTTCCTGATCGATTTGCATATATGGAACGTCGAAAACGGAGTTCGTATGCGAAAACTAGACCGGTTTTAAGAATTGGCTTCGAATTAGAGGACAAAACGGGAACAATAATTTCAAACAGTATTTTCAAGTAGTAAATGATCTCAACTGAAAAAGTTGTCAATTACAAAGTTTCATAACTTTTTGAGATCTACAACTTTCATTTTGATTGTTTCTTCATACGAGGTCGTTTAAAAAATTTAAATTTTAGTACTTACTTTTTAATATTTGGCGTCTATTTGTAGAGGCACTTCATTTTTGAGCCAGGGGCGGCTGGATATTGAGCCGCCCCTACAAATCAATTTATAGGGGCGGCTGGATATTGAGCCGCCCCTACAAATCGGGTCATTTGTAGGGGCAGCTGATAACACCAGCCGCCCCTACAAATTGATTTGTAAGGGCGGCTCATTTGGCAACCATTTGTAGAGACGGCTCTATCACCAGCCGTCCCTACAAAAAAAAATCGTCCCGTTGCTAAAAAAAAACATTTTTAGGTAGTGTATGTATCCGTGTTCATTCATTCATGATGTATCCTCACTTGGGGGGTGGGGGCACGGTGCGACGAAGAACAACGAAACGGCCACGAAATGTGAATGCCCTCTAGCTAGCTAACATTCGTGATCGAGTCTGATCTGTTGCTCAGCAGTCTCAAAGAGATGCAACTGCTCAACTTCCCGTGTCAAGTTTTGCTTTGGCGGCTGGTTTTTAATTATTCTACACATGCATCTCGGAAACCCAAGACATGGTACGTACTCGTCCAGGAGACGCGTTCAAACAAAGAACCTCTCATCAGCTCTCGAGAACCCCAGACGTGCCTTTGTGGGCACAGTTGCATCCTCTCTAGTCTCTATATATGGCGGCGTCTGCATTCTGCAACAGTCACAGAACCGCTCAGCTCTTGTGCACCAGCAAGCTAGCCACTCGATCGCATAATAAGTTTTCCCACCACCGTCCACCTGGGCGGCCATCGTCGTCGCCATGGTGGGGCATGCGCGCGGCAAGTGGGGCGACGCCGAGACCGTCGTGCTCATCGAGACGTGGGAGCCGATCTACAAGCGCCGCCGAGACGGTGAAGGCGACCCGTGGGTTCCGGCGCGCCAGCTCGTCCGCGTGCGCTCCTTCCGCTGCCTCGTCGCCGAGGACTAGCGTGTCGTGGCAGCCGCTGTCAACGCGTGCCGTGACGCAGTGGACCTGGCCTCGCACCGAACAAGCCAGCAGTGCATGGGTCGCTTCACCCTCCAACTGCTGGAAGGACTACTCCGGTGCCGCTGTGGCGCCAGAGTCGAGGGGCATCTTCGCCGTCCTGCGCGGCGTCTTGTCCCCTACCGGCACCGGCCAGCCCACTGGTCAGCCGATGCCTGTCCATCTCCATCACCAGATGGGGACTGACAAGGCGGCGCGGCAGGAGGACGACGATGTTGTTGAAGCGCCGTCGATGCAGACGTCAACCCAAGCAACGTAGTGGAAGTGGAGCCGCCGGCCGTGCAGTAGGAGGACATCGGCAACGGTGACACCGAGGTGGACACGCGTGGACCCGTAGCGGAGCTCGGGCGTGCTGACACTCGCTACTACACAAAAGCTTTGTAGCAATGGGACTTTTTCTTTTTTAGAGGTAGCTCACTCTGCAGCTGCCTCTATAGTGGCCACACCAGGGTCCCACGTGAGGAGCCTCTCCTACAAATGGAACAGTAGGGTGGCTGATGATACGAGTCGCTCCTACTGTTCCATTTGTAGGGGTGGTTATTACCGGTCGCCTCTTGCTCTTTTCATTTGTAGGGGCGGCTCAATCACCAGCCGCCCCTACAAATGCTCCACGTATATATAGAGCAGCCACCCTTTCTTCTCCTCGGGCCACTCACTCTAACTCGTGAAAAAAAGTAGGGAGGCCTTGACACCTCCCAAAAATTGCTCTACTAAGGGGGGAGATTTAGTCGCCCCTACAAATGCTCCACGTATATATAGAGCAGCCACCCTTTCTTCTCCTCGGACCACTCACTCTAACTCGTGAAAAAAAGTAGGGAGGCCTTGACACCTCCCAAAAATTGCTCTACTAAGGGGGAGATTTTGGTCTCATTTTCTTTGGTGGAGAGGTTGTAGAAAGTAAAAAAATGCTATTACAAATATTTTTTTTAGTTTTAATGGTTGGTTAGTGAGTAATTAGAGTTTTGCTTTTCTTTCTCTTCTATGGTGCTTGAGCCATGTATGAAGCAAATTAGACCCTAGTTTTGATGGTACTAGGGTAAATTAGTTAGAGGAATAAGATTGCACCCTTTATTAGTCGATCTTTTTTTATTTTAGTGGACTATTAGTAAAGTTTTATGGATGTGTCATGTAGATCTAGATGTAGGGTTTCGTTTTTTTTTATTTTTTTTCATTTTTATAAATTTTTGTTTATCAAAATGGGACTAAGTTTGCATGAAGGTTAGTGGGTAAAATATTAATTGTTAGTAATTGTTGTCTTTAAAATTGTTTATTGTAATCAAGAAATGTATATTTTTAATTAGTTATGGATAAATAGGTCATTAATTAATTATTCTCTAGCATGGTGTTTGATATGCATCATGTCATTATATTTGCTTATAGGAACACTAATAATTATTTATTTCAATGAATTATTAATTTGATTCCCGGTGGGGAACCCCCTCTAGTCCTGGTTCCCCACCCGGGAGCAAGCATCCGGGACTAAAGGGGGGGTCCTTTAGTCCCGGGTCAGGAACCGGGACTAAAGGAGGACCTTTAGTCCCGGTGGGTAACACCAACCGGGACTAAAGGTGCCTCCTGACATGCCACGATGGCCGGCACCTTTAGTCCCGGTTGGTAATACGAACCGGGACTAAAGGTTTTTTTCTTTTTTCTTTTCTTTTCATTTTTTTGTTTTCTTTTCAAAATAGGTTTTCGAAGTCGTATTGTACGCTGCTAATTATACATTTATACGCGCATATAGTATGTTTCGGTTCAAGCACAATGAACGTATTAAATCACACAATTCAAGCATAGAAATATATATATATATATATATATATGCATGCATGCATCATATATATATTTACATGCATGCATGCATATGTGTATTTTACATTATATTATTTCATGTGCATATATTACAAAAGATTGCATTATAGTTGTTGTGACATAACAAGTTTCCTCTCATCCTCTAGCTTGGCTTCAATGGCAGTGTTGGGTCGAAGTAGAACTCGCCCTTGGAATCGATGACCTGCTCATTAAAAAATCCGGCTATAGACTCTTGAATTGCTTTGATTTGGTCTTGCCGTATGACCTTTTCCTCCAACCATCGAGTCTACAGGTTTGAATTAAAGGAAAATAAATTAATATATGTACATATATATATATATATAAAGACATAGTAACACAATCAATAATAATAATTAAATGAATATATAGTGTATTTTTAACGTACTTTGAGTCTCTCTGTAGGAGTTCTTTGGGAGAGCACCTTGATAAACTTGCAAACATAGTAACCACAGTAGTTGTTCCCCTGTTCCTGCCTCAGACACCACTTTACGAGAAAAAGATTTGTCATCCAATCTGGTGATCCGGTGAAAGCTATATGTTTAATTAATAAAGATGATGCGATTCAGGGGACTTATTTTCAAAGGGATTACATTCAGTGGCGCTTTGCATTTTTCCATGTGTTGCTTCTTAATAAAGGTTTTCCAAACACTGCCCAATAAAAAATTTGCCACGTCATCAGATATAGTTAATCATCATGTTTGTGTGTATATATAGTTGCTAGAGATCCCGAAATTACCTCTGAATAATATCTATCATATCTTGGTAGTCTTGTTGTGGTTTTCTCATCGAGTCATAGATTATCAAGTGACTTTTCACCAGATCGATGTCCATCAATATCCAGTGATTGCTGCATGTGTTTATAGGATATAACGCATAACACTCATTAATTAACTAGAATCAACATATGAGCCATTAAGGCTATGATCGACATGATTAACACTCACTTGAAGTTATAGGGAAAGAGTATATCCTTCTTGTGGCGTTGGTTCACTAAGAAGTTCATGAGGTTACTCTCTGACTCAGACTTCCAATTAGTCTTTGGAGTAATTGGGTCTTTGAATACTATATGGGGATCAACAAAACCAATTTCATTGCAGCCTTCCTTTCTGAGCTCTGTCATTGTAAATCTGCATATATATAGTACTTGTTAGGATAATTTATATGCATATACACACATATGATGAGTTTAATAATAGATCGAAAGAATTATTACTTACAGGCAATAGCAGCTAATGATAACTTTGTCCAGAGAGGTCAGGTGGCATAGTTGATGAAATTCTGCAAAGTCAACATACATAACATCATCGCCACGGAACCAATGTTCGTCTCTAATTCTGACACCAACACAGAAGTCTCCACTGGTAGACGCCTGCATGTACCACTTGTTTAGCAGGTACATTTGCGTCCCCAGATCAGATAAGGCTTGAGGGTTGTATAGACTCTGGCCTAGTACAAATTTTTTCTTCCAAATATCAACCTCCGCCGCACTCTCAATGTTTCCATCACCAAACATCTGGTAAAGGTCGAGACCAGTCTCATCAAGAAATTCACCAAGGTGATCCAAATCGACATCCGGAGGTATGTTTGCCTGATGCATTAATCCTAAATTCGAACCATATTCATTACCAACAACTAGCGGGGGGATTGATTGGTGCGCTTGTTGTCCGAGTTGGGCAACTCCTTTCCCTGCCCGCTTCTTTTTCTATGCCGCCTCAATTGACTTGGTGAGAGTGCGGTCATAGTCTAATAACGTTGATTTGGACGGCTTATGAGATTCTCGCTGTTGTTGCTGGTAAGAAGTCACCTTTTTTCTTAGAATATCTGGAGCTACGAAGAAGTACGGTTTCTCCGAGTTTCTCCTTGCTTCTTGATTCATTTTAAGTTTGTCATAGAATCTAGACATGTCTTTTTTATATGCATCAGTTCCTTCTTCCTTCTCTTCAGATATTATTTTGGGAATAGCCCTTGGTTTCACGGTGGCTTTCTTTGCAGGCGGGGACTGGTTCTTCGTTTGAGGGGCTGGCCTCTTGCTAGGCTTCTTGGTAGGTGGGGGCGGGGGAGGCGTTGAAGACCTCCTTGGAGGTGTTGGCAGTGGCGTTGGAGACCTCCTTGGAGGTGGCGGCTGCGACGTTGGAGACCTCCTTGGAGATGGTGTGGATGCAGCCTCGTCTTCCAACACAATGTCATCATACAGAGCACTATGATGATCTAGCGATTGAACAATTGGATTTAGGTTGGGGGAGGATCTGCTACAAAAAAAGGAATGACATATTATTATGAGCAGATTATTAATTATTTAAGCCAATACAAATTAATGATGTAGTGTTTTCATCCGCACGTACCTATGTTGAGGTAGTTCAGGAGGAGGTGGAGCCGACATCCCTGGAATGATGATGTAGCGCTTGCGCCATAGAATGAATGTCTTCTCCGCTTCTCCTAGAGTCTTCTCGCCATCACCTCCAGGAATGTCAAGAGGCAAATCACTAAAACCTTTTTCAGCTTTATCTACCGAGATGGTAGCATATCCTTCTTGGATTATATTCCCATGAATCCTTGGTGTCTTAGTTCGGTCGATAGGATTAACAAGACCGATAGCCACCTTGATTGTGGAATTCTCCTTCGGAATGTGTAGCTCACACGTTGTACAAGGTTCAGTGACGTCATCCACAGGGAAGCGTAGTCCTATGTCTCCTTGATTTGGTATCTCCGTGGAAGCGCATCTGCTTTTCAACTGAACAGATTGGCTAATGTTGATTCCTGGCTCTGATGCCTGCTTGCTTGCACTCACTGCTATTTGCACTTGCCTTCTGATTTCCTCCTGCATTCTCGCTTCAAGGTTTTTTTCCCGCTCCTGTGCTTCACGCACCGCTTCCTCCAACCTCTGGAGCCGCTGTGCCTCTTCTTCCTTCTTTCTCTGGCGACTTCTGTAGGAAGGTCTGTCCTGAGGGAATCTATGCTCCCACGAGACACTTCCTTTGCCTCTAGTTCGGCCACCATGTTCAATAGTCCCGATGGCATATGTCAGCTCATCCTTCTCTCTGTTGGGCCTGAACACACCACTAGCAGTAGCTCTCTGAGCATAAAACAATCTTTCTGCTGCTTCTTGCAGTCTTGCGCCATAAACGCACTTCCCTGTCTCCTGGTCTAGTGTTCCCCCATGACCAAAAAACCAATTCTTTGCACGTTCTCCCCACTCGAGTGATTCTGGTCTGATACCCTTGGCAAGAAGGTCTGCTTCCATTTTGTTTCACTTCTTAATGGCAGTCGGGTAGCCACCTGATCCCAAGGTATGGTGGTATGTCTTCTGTTGGGCATTATGTTGGTTCTTTATCACCCGACTCACACCCTCTTCCGAAGTCTTGTACTGTACAAACTCATCCCAATAGGGCCTCTGCTTTGAGATCGGGCCTGGGATAGTAAAATCTGGTGCTATGTTCTTCTTGACATACGTCATGTATAGGTGTTTCTTCCAAGTCTGAAACTGGGTGGCCATCTTCTTCATTGCCCAATCCCTAACTCGCTCCTTCAATTCATCACCATCTATTATATCATCATAACCATCTGTTTGGAGCGTGAAATGTACCAAGACATCATTCCAAATTAATGCCTTGTCACGATCGGAGACAAAACTGATATGAGGAGCATTGGTCTTCTTCTTCCATTCACGGGTACTAATCGGGAGCCGGTCCCGTACAAGGTAACCACAGTGGTGCACAAATTTCATTTTATTCGCCCCCCCCCGGTTCTCCTGTATCCACATTGAACTCCGAGATGATGAAGCGACCCTCCAATGGCTTTTTGGGACCTTGAACATTTTTACTCTTCGTTGTAGTTGTTGATGTCGATCCAGAGGGCTACAAAACATAAACATTATTTTTAATGTCATGAGCACACATAAGACATATGATAATATATATAGCTAATAATAAAAAATATATACTTGGCCAATATGTTGTTGCTCATTTTGTTCAAGAGCTAAGTACTGACTCCCGTCATCTGCATCCTCTTGCACGTTATTTTTAGCACCATCATCGCCGGCAACTTGAGTGCCAGTGTTGATCAAATTCATCATCAACTCCTCATCCATATTTCTCGGGTCAGTCATCTAGCTTCAAAAAACAAAACCAATATATAGTACGTCAAATCTTTGCTTATTATATGCGTAAAATCTACGAACAATATGCATTATTAAATCTTGCCCCTCGGTCACGGACGCAATTCGCCACACTAGGATGAACTACGTCGGTACTAGGGCGAATTAGGGCTATACATAAACGGCCGAGGGCAAATTGCGTCGGTGACTAGGGCGAACCACGTCGGTGACATCAACAGCGCGGTTCGCCCTGGTGTGATTGTTTAGCATTAATGATAACGATAATACGAATGTTGATCAACTAGGCCACGAGAAAGGGCGGTGTGACAAGAGTGGCGGTGCTCCACTCCGCCGTATATATGTCTGTACACATGGGTGAACGAGGGCAGCGGTGCTCCGCCGTATACATAGAAACGCATGGACGAAATGCATATGAATACAAATGACGTATATATACGTGTCGGCGCGGTGGCCGGTGTGCTGACGACAATGACGTGAGGCGGGCCGGGGCGGTGTCGGTGCGTGATGTTGTGATCCTATGTACCATGTGAACCATGTAGTCATTCATCATATGAGAAAATTCTATGTTAATAATGTAAGTATAAGTCATTATGAAATGTAAGTATATGTGTCTTATTGCTCATATAACCATTACTATTTCCGAAATGATAAGAATTTATTTTCTTCTTCTATAGGCGATCTCTGATGCTATGATATGAAGTTTGAAGATAGTCTTCCCGGAAAAAAATATGTAATGCTCATATTACTTTAGCAACATTAATATATTATATCTGTATATTCAAAGTTCACAAATGAAGAAACGTTGAAGTTTTCCTTCATTTGTCTGTAGCCATGCATGCAAGTCCAACCAAAACGGCTAACATCATCACATGTGATATTTTTGATAAACTAAAAAACGCTTAGTTTACAAACTGGGTATCAAAATTGAGTTCCTATTTGACCAGGATTTACAAATAATATATAGCGTGTTTATTATACAAGCCATGGATTTACATTGATCTAATTAATTTCTAAAGTAATTTCATTGGTGGTCCTTAATTAAACTTGTCATGAGTTCAGGTCCCAGTGATCTTAAAATGTATTTTTGTACCATAAAATGCAGTTTTTGACACTCTAATTAAACTTGCTAATTTATCCATATAATATCCAAATATTCAAAACTTGCGTTAAGATATGTTTTTTATTTAAAATCATTTAGAGTTCCAAATATCCATTTTTAGTTCCTAGATTTTGTGATTCAAAATTTGGAATTTTCAATCGACCTCGAGCGTTGACATGGCTTACACCAAAGTTGTAGTTTTCGACGTGATCTATAACTCGGCAGTGGAGGGCTCGGACGAATGTACAAAGAGATCGATGAATATATCACCTCGATCGAGCTCGGCAGTGTGGAGGGCCTCGGGCACGGTGGGGCAACGCGCGGTGGAGGGCCTCGGGCGCGGAGGAGGGCGCGGTGGAGGGCCACGGGCGCGCGCGGAGGAGGGACACGGGCGCGCGTGGTGGAGGCCGCATGAGGAAGAAGAGGGCGGCGCTGGTGTCACGGAAGGCGAATGGACGCGGCGCGAGGAAGAAGAGGGCGGCGGTGTTCGACGAGGAAGAAGACGAGCGGATCGATCTGCGCCAGGCGCTGGAGGTTATATATCAGAGAGAATTACTCCTGGTGCCAGCCACCAACTGGGAGTAAAAACCCTTTACTCCCGGTGAGTATTATCAACCGAGAGTAAAGGTACCTTTACTCCCGGTGCGTGTTACCAACCGGGAGTAAAGGTATACCTTTACTCCCGGTTGGTAACACGCACCGGGAGTAAAGGGTTTTTTTGGCGGGCCACGAAACTGCAGCCCACCTTTACTCCTAGGTGGGCTTCCCACCCGGGAGTAAAGGTGGCCTGCAGTTTTGTTTCCCGCCTGTTTTAAGCAATAGTCTTGTTAAATACAACAGAAATGCAATAGTTTTTGTTAAATACATAGTAAATTAAATAAAAGGCATAAAATTATTTTGTTAAAAATATGAATTTTCTTTTTGTTTATTGCACATAGGAAAAATCTATAACCTAACTTTTTTTATTTTTTGTTAGAATTATAAAACATAATGTAACTAATATTTATTATTTCGTTAATGCAAAAATGTAGTGTTTAATTAAAATTATTAAAACTATTGGTTTTGGACAGGAAATTTGTTTTCACATCATTTTAACGTTAATATTTTAATTTTTCATCACTCAGTATCCTAATTTACCTTTTTGAGAGAGAAATCCCACCAAATCAAACATTGATTTAATTTGAAACATGACATAATAAACATCTGAATTCACAATTATTACATAATATCTCAAACACACACTATATTAAATCACTATATCATCAAGTGGGCACAGCAGTGAACTTCTTCTTTACGTATGTCCCTTGGTTATGATCGCTTCATAACCATGGAGTGTCCTCATCATTTACCAAGATGCTAGGGTCTTTGTTCACTTTGAAGGGCGGAATTCGGTCATCCTTTTCATATTCTTCTGACATGTCCGACTTGTCCTCAATTCCCACGATGACTCTTTTCCCTAAAAGAACTATGTGGCGCTTTGGCTCTTTGGTTGAGTCATTATCGTTTTTCCCTCTTTTTGGTTTGGTAGACATATCATTGACATAGAACACCTGATTCACATCCTTGGCAAGGACGAATGGTTCGTCTTTGTACCCAATATTACTAAGGTCTACTGTTGTCATTCCATACTTGTTGTCTACTGTTACCCCGCCTCCGGTCACCTTGACCCATTGGCACTTGAACAATGGGATCTTTAAAGTAGGTGCATATTCTAGTTCCCATATTTCATCTATGCGTCCATAATATGTCTGCTTATTCCCATTAGGGTCTGTGGCATCTATGCGGACATCACTGTTTTGGTTGGTACTCCTTTTATCTTGGGCTACTGTGTAGAATATGTTCCCATTTATCTCGTACCCTTTGTATGTGACGACATGCCATGATGGTTGTATAGCCAATAAATACAGTTGCTCATGGATGCTCTCATCACCTTGACATTTTTTTCGCAACCAACCGCCGAAAGTTTCCATGTGCTTATGCGTAATCCAAGCTTCAGTCTTCCCTGGAAACTCAGATCGTAAGAGATCCTTGTGTGTCTCAATATACGGATCTACCAAAGAGGAGTTCTATAGAACTGTGTAGTGCGCTTTATTGAAATAATCATCATCCGTACCAATATAGTTTTCCTCCCTAGTGTCCCCTTTCCGCTTAGTCTCCCCTCATGTCTCGATTCAGGAACACCAATCGAGTCAAGGTCGGGAATAAAGTCAACATAGAACTCAATGACCTCTTCTGTTCCATAGCCCTTGGCGATGCTTCCTTCTGGGCGAGCACGGTTGTGAACATATTTCTTCAGGACTCCCATGAATCTCTCTAAGGGGAACATGTTGTGTAGGAACACAGGACCGAGAGTGAAAATCTCCTTGACTAGGTGAACTAGGAGGTGTGTCATAATATCAAAGAAGGAAGGAGGGAACACTAACTCAAAGCTGACGAGACATTGAACCACATCATTCTGTAGTTTAGCTAGATCAGTTGAATCAATTGCCTTCTGAGAAATTGCATTGAGGAATGCACATAGCTTCACGGTGGCTAGACATACATTTGGAGGTAGAATTCCTCTTAATGCAACTAGAAGTAATTGCGTCATGAGAACATGACAGTCATGGGACTTTAAGTTACAGAATTTCTTCTCTGGCACATTTATAATACCCTTTATATTCGAGGAGAATCCAGATGGTACCTTGATGTTGTTTAAGCATTCAAACATGATTTCCTTCTCCTCTTTGCTTCGTTGGTAGTGGCGGGCAATTCATTGTACTTCGGAAGCATCTTCTTTTGGATTTTTAGTAACTCTCCAAATCCCTTGTCAGATACACCATTCTTTGCCTTCCATTGCAGCAATTCTAGTGTGGTTCCCAACTTTTTCTGCCCTGCATCACAAGTTGGGTACAACAATTTCTTGTGATCTTCTAGCATCCGCTCGAACTTGATCTTCTCCTTTTTACTTTCACATTCTCTTTGTGCATCATGAATGACCTGACAAAGATCATCAGCCGGCTCATCTTCTGCGGCTACCTCTTCTTCAGCTTCTCCCATTGCAGTATCATTGAAGCACGCACCATCAGGAATAATATCATTGTCGTCCCATTGTTCTTCTTCACCTTCTTCCATTACAACACCGGTTTCTCCGTGCTTTGTCCAACAAATATAGTTTGGCATGAAACCCGACTTGAACAAGTGTGAATGAAGAGTCCTTGAGCAAGGATATTCCACCGTATTCTTACATATGGCACATGGGCAGCACATGAAACCGTCGCGTTTGTTTGCCTCGGCCGCACGTAACAAAGAATGCACGCCGTCAATGAACTCTTGGGAGCGGCGATCAGCATTATACATCCAATGACGGCTCATCTGCATTACATGACATAAATATCATATTAAAACCTAGATCATAATTAATTATTTATACAACATGCGTGCCACCACAAAAGATATAAATTTATGAAAGCATCGCTACAATGTAGACAATCCCAACTACCACTAAAAGAACTAAAGCTAAAATACATTTCAGGAGCACAAGGATTTCGCGACTAATCTCAACTAAAATAGACAGATCCCCCAATTGTGCAACATCTTTGGGCTTCTTCGGCTGGATCACTGCCTCATTAGCCACCGTATCTGCCTGTTGTGCAAGATATTTTTGCATGAGTTCAACATACTCTTCCTCCCAGTAGAAGCCTGAACATCGTCCACTGCCATCCCACTGAAATTAAAACAAAAAATTAGAACTTTAATCACAACCATCATGAAAATAGGTATAAACTAACCATAATCATTAAATACGATAAAATAACTCACATTGCGATCCGGACACTTGTAGAAGATACGATCCTTATTGGGACCCTCCTTCTTCACTCGGTACTCCATCACAATCTTCGTCTCATCACGACACTTGCCGCATGGAATGAGAGGAAGGCCCGGCCTAAGTAGCTTTGGAAACCCATGAGAGGCCGAGGACCCGGAAGCAGTTGCTATCTACTCTCTATACTCATTTTTTAATACACTATAAATTTCTCCTTTTATAAACAAATAAAATTAACAAACTATAAAATTATCTAGATCTCTAAACAATGATATTTTTAATGGTCATTGTGTTCTCGTCTTTTACTGCGGCAGGTAAGTAATTCATATGATATTTCCACAAATTAACAGAAGAATGGGAATGTACACACATAACAGACTACTACGACGATATCGGGACGTGTGAATAAATAACCATCCGTACTAGTTGACCTTGCTTACGTGATCATCTCGGCGAGCATTTTTCCACCGGATGGCACCGTACTTGGCCACGGAAGAGCTCCAATTCTACGAGGAAGGGAACATGGTCTTCCACGACCGTTGCCGCTCTCCCTCGTAGAATCAAAGCTCCTCCTTGACGTCCGTTACCGCTCGGCAGAGAACATGCTCGCCGAAATGAACACGGTCCGCTAGTTCAACTAGTACGGATTTTCTATAATTTTCTAACTATTTTCTAAGTTTTTCATTTCATAAAAAGTTAAAATAAAAAGTACGGTGATTGACAGACTACTGCGACGATATCGGGACATGTGAATAAATAACCATCCGTACTAGTTGAACTTGCTTACGTGATCATCTCAGCGAGCATTTCTCCACCGGACGGCACCGTACTTGGTCAAGGAAGAGCTCCGATTCTACGAGGAAGGGAACACGGTCTCCCACGACCGTTGTCGCTCTCCCTCGTAGAATCAAAGCTCCTCCTTGATGTCCATTACCGCTCGACAGAGAACATGCTTGCCGAGCTGAACACGGTCCGCAAGTTCAACTAGTACGGATTTTCTATAATTTTTTAACTATTTTCTAAGTTTTTATTTATATATACTACGTTTAGGTACGGTGATTGACAGACTACTGCGACGATATCGGGACATGTGAATAAATAACCATCCGTACTAGTTAAGAATGACTCTCTTTTAGCTAAATTGCTAAATCAATACACTAAGATCATTAGAAAGTCAAGAGCTAAGAATGAAAAGCTAGAACTTAAGAATGACTCTCTTTTAGCTAAATATGACATAGCGGAAAAGGCTAGTGTTGAGCTTAGAGAAGCAAATGATGCTATGTCATCCAAACTCAAGAAGCTCAAATCTTCTAAGAAAGAGATTAAAGAAAAACATGATAAACTTGAGGGGATACATAATGAGCTCATCACTAGCTATAACATGCTAAAAGAAGAGTATACCAACCTCAAGGTTAATCATGATAATCTTGTTATCTCTCATGAGTTTTTATCCAATGAGCCACATGATGCTACTAACGATGTTGTTAATATTGATATAGCTACATCATGTGATGATATGATTATTGAGAGCATTGAGCAAGGTTCTAGTAGCAAAGGCAAGCAAGTAGTTGAGTTCGATAACTATGATGAATATGTCAAGATCAAGAATGAGAATGAGAAACTTAAGAAAGATCTTGAAAAGCTATCAACCACCAACACCATTGTGTTAGAGAACCTTGACCATGATAGTGATCTAGCTCTTGAGAATGAGAAGCTCAAAGAAGAGAACAAGAGACTCAAGAAAGAGAAAAATCATGATGAGCTCAAAGAAGAGAACAAGAAGCTCAAGCTAGAAAAAGAACACCTCAAGACCGGGTTGAGCAAACTCATAAGAGGTCAACATCTTCAAAGTGAGCTACTAATGAACACCATCATGAAGATGGGTAGAAGTGGAATTGGGTATTTGTCAAATCAGGAGAAGAAGGCTCAAGCTCAACAACAACAACACAAGTCAAAGCCAAAGCCAAAGATGTGTTTTGAGTGTGGACAAGAAGGTCACTTTGCCCATGAGTGTCAAACTCCACCACCACAACCCTTGCCCACGCATGCTAGACCTTTTGCTTTCAATGCTCATTACATGCTTACAAATGACTCTAGTGGTAAAATGAAAGTCATGTTCTTAAAACCTCCCAACAAGAATAGGCCTAAGAAAATTTGGGTTGCAAAGTCACTAGTAGAAAAAGTCAAGGGCCCTTAACAAGTATGGGTCCCTAAACAAGCTTGATCTCTTATGTGTAGGTGAACTATAAGACCGGTGGAAGTCATTGGGTAATTAATAGTAGTTGCACATAACATATGACCGGTGATCCTCGTATGTTCACCTCACTAGATGAAGAAGTAGATGGACAAGAAAGAATTACATTTGGAGATAATTCAAAGGGCAAAGTCAAAGGATTGGGAAAAGTGGCAATATCAAATGATCATTCTATCTCAAATATGCTATATGTTGCTTCTTTGAGTTTCAACTTGCTATCCGTTGGACAATTGTGTGATCTTGGCTTCCAATGCTTGTTTACCGAGAAGGAAGTGGTTGTATCTAAGAAAGATGATGATCAAGTTATATTCAAGGGTTTTAGATACAACAACCTATATCTAGTGGATTTCACCTCCGAAGATGCTAACTTGAAGACATGCCTATTCACCAAAACATCACTTATGTAGCTATGGCATAGAAAACTTTGTCATGTTGGGATGAGCTCACTCAAGAAACTTATGAAGAATGAATTGGTGAGAGGGTTGAAGGATGTGAAATTTGAGAAGGACATGAGAATCTTAATGATGTAGGTGATGAACCATTAAGGGATGCCATGAAGAACATTTCGGTTGAAGACATCAAGCCTAAAGATGATGCAGATGATGTACAAGTGATTGATCCACCTTCTTCATCAAATGTGCCACAAGATGGTGATAAAGATAGGAGAGTAGAAAATAAAGATACTCATGTCTCTCATGACCAAATGGTGGTACAAGCACAAGATGTTGATGCTCCACAACCTCCCCCTCAAGTGGTTGATAGAAAAATTCACCTCTAGTACAAGCTCATCCACAAGATCTCATCATAGGGAGTCCATCAAAGGGTGTACTGACTCGATCTCAAAACTTGCTTCTTTTATTGAACATCACTCTTTTGTCTCTTGTGTTGAACCTAAGAATGTAGAAGAAGCTCTTCAAGATTTCGATTGGATAAATGCCATGCATGAAGAGTTGAACAACTTCACCCACAATGAAGTTTGGACTCTTGAAGAGCGACCACAAGGTGCAAGAGTCATTGGAACAAAGTGGGTGTTCCACAACAAGCAAGATGATCAAAGCGTTGTTGTGAGGAACAAGGCAAGACTAGTTGCAAGGGGGTTCTCTTAAGTTCAAGGGTTGGATTTTGGAGAGACCTTTGCATTGGTTGCAAGACTTGAAGCCATTCGTATCCTCCTTGCATATGCATCGCATCATGTAATGAAACTATATCAAATGGATGTTAAAAGTGCATTTTTAAATGGCTTCATAAACGAACTAGTCTATGTTGATCAACCTCTTAGGTTTGAAGACCCTAGATATCCTAATCATGTTTATAGGTTGTCCAAGGCGCTATATGGGCTTAAGCAAGCCCTAAGAGCATGATATGAATTCCTTTAGGATTTCCTCATTGAGAAGGGCTTCACCATTGGGAAGGTCGACACCACACTATTCACTAATAAGCTGGATGGAGGGGTCTTCATTTGTCAAGTATATATTGATGATATCATCTTTGGATCATCAAATGAAGATTCTTGCAAAGAGTTTGGTGAATTGATGTCAAAGGAGTTCGAGATGTCTATGATTGGAGAGCTTATATTCTTTCTTGGTTTTCAAGTCAAGCAAATGAGAGAAGGGATTTTCATCTCTCAAGAAAAATATACCAAGGATCTTCTCAAGAGGTTCAATATGGATGAATGTAAGCCAATCAAGACACCAATGCCATCTAATGGACATCTTGACCTAGATGAGGGAGGTAAAATGGTTGATCAAACTCTCTACCGCTCTATGATTGGTACCATATTATATTTAACCGCATCTAGTCCCGACATCGTGTTTAGCGTGTGTATGTGTGCTAGATTTCAAGCTAATCCTAAGGAAACTCATTTGATTGCCGTTAAAAGACTCCTTAGGTACCTTAAGCATACACCAAGCATTGGCCTTTGGTATCCCAAAGGAGCTAGATTTGAATTAGTTGGCTATTCTGATTCAGATTATGCCGGTTGCAAAGTTGATAGGAAAAACACATTCGGAGGGTGCCATTTGCTTGGTAGATCACTTGTGTCTTGGTCCTCCAAGAAGCAAAATAATGTGGCTTTGTCCACCGCCGAAGCAGAATACATTGCTGCGGGTGCTTATTGTGCATAAATACTTTACATGAAGCAAACTTTGCTAGACTATATGTAGTTCTAGAAAAGGTATCTCTTTTGTGTGACAATGAGAGTGTGGTAAAGCTTGCTAATAATCTGGTTCAACACTCTTGCACCAAGCACATAGATATCCGCCATCACTTTCTTAGAGATCATGTTGCCAAGAATGATATTTCACTAGAAGGTGTAAGGACCGAGGATCAATTGGTGGATATCTTCACTAAATCACTAGATGAGGTGATATTTTGTCGATTGAGGAATGAGCTCAATGTGCTTGATTTTAGCAACTTCACTAGAAAAAGAGCTTGTGTTGTCCCTTACATTGCATTGTAATATACAACATGCTTACTTCTTGGTAATGCATTTAGGGCTTGTCTAACATGGTTAAGATAACCGCCGAAAAGTGTGTGAAGAAGCTTAACCTTGGATCAAACTTGACAAGCATCTAGAATTACTTTCAAGTATTGTATTGCATATGCATGTATGTTGTTTTGTTGTTTCTCCTCAATCACCATTTTATTGCCTATTTTCTTAAAAAGAATTATAGCCTAAGGCAAAATACTTTAAAAAAATTGAGGGTTTGAGAGAGGTTACTCACATCAGTCCCAATTGGTGTTTATTTGGATCTTATTGAAGCTGGGACTTGATTGGGAACAGGTAGCATGAAGGAACATTGAAGATTTGCTGAAAAAGGGTGACCGGACATTGGACTGAACTCTGCTCCATGTGTCTAGTTAGTTCACAGGAGGTGAACCATTGCTGCAAAGGAGTGATCGGACGCTGAAACAATACCTTTCCTATGTCCGGTCAGATGGCGTTCCTATGTCCGGTCAAGTGAAGAAGATGAAGACAGAATCGACCGAACTCTGGCTACGCCCGGTCAGTAGGGATCAAACGCGTTTGGTCGAGACTTGGGAGGTTTTGGACCTCTCTGTTGTTGACCAGACTCCGGGTGGCAGCATCTAATCGTTTCCACCGGAGTGTTCGATCAGTAGAAGTCCTGCAGATCTAGGATTCTATTCCTTTCCTTTTCTCTTATGTCATGGGGGGCCACCATATAACCCAAATTGCCGCGTGCACATTTTACCCTAATCCACCGACTTTGTCGTCGCTCACCCACGCCACTGCGTTCCCTACTCATGCTGCCTGCTTGCACGCCCGCACCCTGCATCCACGCCGCCTACTCTACGCCACTCCCGCATAGGCCTGCCCGTGCCACCTGCCCATAGCCACCTGACCTTGTAGTGGTTAAACCGGCTATGACATGAGCTATTGGGATCTAAGACAACAACGGACCAAGGGAGAAAGAGGTAGGAGGAGCAGTGGATAAGGTTGGCCATAGTGAGCTCTGAGCTTGGCGGCGCTCTATGTCCATGGCGGCAACGGCGATGTGAAATACCACTTTACCTAGGCTTGAATAGTGGCAGTGGTGGGTCAGGGAGGTTGAGGAGATGACGATGCAGCAGTGGGTGAGATGGATTGGGCGGTGGTGCAGCAAGAATGGCGTGTGAGCATGGTGGTGGTGCAGAGGTGGGGACGATGGCTTGGCTCGGCGATGGTGAGGGCAAGAGAGAGAGAGAGGCAGGGCGAGAGAGTGGGAATGGGAGAGAGCAGCAGTTGTGCCTCCCTTTACTCCCTCTACTAGCCAGACTAGCCAGGCCGACGCCGGTAAGCGGCCACCATGCGGCGCGCATGATCTGGCTATGGTCGGCCATGACGTGCTCGGCCAACCGATTCAAATTGGCCATCAGGCCGACTAACATCCCAACTTCATACCACTATTACTCCTAATCTGTGCAGAATTAGCAAAAACTCCCTTACTATGATTTGTAGAGCTATAGGAGATATACAACTTTACTTTAGAAAGTTTAGTCAAATCCCTAATGGTTTTCAAACTACAGTGCTATAAAGTGGTAAACTTTGAAACTGTAAGTCTAATAAGACAGAAACTTTCTCAAGTCCCTAGAACAACATTTGATTGATTATTGTGGGCCCTATTTGACCATGTTAGGCACTAAATTAGCTTATGACCCTTAAACAAAGTTTGTTCCATATAAGATAAGCTACAACTTTTATTAAGGGTACACTACCATGCAAACACTCTATGCTATAGTTCAGCTTTGGTCAAAGTAGGATCATGAAAAATGTCATTCTGAGTAAACTAGGACTTAGAAGCAAAATTGGCCCATGTCATGAATACAAACATTGTTCCATTTACCATCCTAGACATGTCTAAGGTGTTTTTGTGACCCCACAACCATTTCTTACATTGGTCATACATGATCACAAGCATATGTAAGTATATAAGCAACATCACATGTGATAAAGAGAAGGTGAATGAAATGAAACTTCACATGCTCATGCTCATAAATGCTTGGATGATGCTTGTGCTCATGAAATGCAAGTGCTAAATGCAATGCTTAACACTAGGGTGTTACACTTTGCATGTACAAAAGAATGTCTTTGAGAGTCTCATTGCTACCTTGATGGACACAGGCAAGACAAAGGATGGTCTAAAATCATGGAAAGACATGGTGTAGCTAAATATGAAGGTAGAGCTTCACTCGGTACCTGAGGGTAATAGAAAATACACTCTATCCATGGCTAGCTTCAACCTTACCCAAGAAGAAAGGAGGACAATATGCACTTTCCTTACGGGGATCAAAGTTCTGACTGGGTTTTCATCGAACGTGAAGAGGCTAGTGTCAATGAAGGACCTGTCAATAAAAAATGTCAAGGCTCATGATTGTCATGTGATGCTGATAGTGTTTCTACCCATTGCTATCAGGGCTATGAAGCCAAAGTTTTTGAAAATGGCCATCATCCACATGTGCTACTTCTTTACGAAGATCTCACAGAAGACGATTGGCAAGAAAGAGCTGAGTGACCTATATGATTTTGTGGTGGAGACCTAGAACCAACTAGAGATGTGTTTACCTCTCGCTTTTTTTGATATAATGCCACACCTCATGATTCACATGGTTCATCAGGTAGAGGCCCTAGGCCCTTGCTACTTGCATGAAATATGGTCCTACGAGCGGTTCATGTCGGTTCTAAGCTGATACGTGCATAATCAAGCATACCTAGAGGGCTCCAAGATAGAGGGTTACAGTACTGAAGAAGTCATCGAGTACTGTCAAGAGTACCTAAAAGTACAGAGAGGGATTGATAAACCCGATTCTCGTCATAAGGGTAGGCTGGCTGGGAAGGGCACCAATGGGAGAAAAGTGTTCATCGACCATGATTACAAAGAAGTGAGTCAAGCGCATTACAGTGTCTTGCAGAGTATAGAACTGATGCAACCATACATTGATGAACACTTGGCTATCATTAATGAGGAGAGAAATGGCCATACAGATGAGTGGGTTATGAAACAGCACATGCAATGATTAACTACATGGTTGAAGGACCAAAACATACCAACTGGGGAAACCACAAATGATATTACCATCAGTAGGTTGGCGGTAGGACCATCGAGACAAGTGACATCTTAGAAAGCTTATGAGATAAATGGGTACACGTACTATACCCACACAAAGGATGACACATGTGTGAACTAAAACAGCGGCGTTCGAATAGAAGCTCTCGATGGAATGGGGTGAAAGATCCAATTCTTTGGCATCATTGAAGATATATGAGAACTTGACTATGGAAGGGATATATAGGTGGCCATGTTTTGATGCCACTAGATCAAACAACACCAAGTGAATGAGGTCGGGTTGATAGTCGTGGACCTCGACAATCTAGGCTACCAAGATGACCCTTGGATGCTCGCTTCACGTGTCGCACAAGTTTTCTATTTACTTGACCCACAAACTAACCTTTCCCCCAAAAAGAAGACAAAGCACGTGGTTGCCTCTAGGAAACAACACATTATCGGAGTTGATGGCATGGACGATGTTGATGAGTACAATAACTATGTTAAAATGTAGCTATTCGTAGACTTCCCTAAGAAGATTAGTGCTGTGAAAAAGAACCTACCCAAAAACATTACCATGGGAATGAAAAGGTGTCAAGGGTAAAGTTATTATGGGCTAGTTGTTCAACATGGAGTGTTTGTGTAAGTGTGTATCTGTGGAACTACATTTATGTATGTGTGGGACTACATTTATGTATGTGTGTGCGACTACATTTATGTATGTGTGTGAGACTACATGAGAGATATGTCAATTAGTGAACAATATTTGCTATCACTTTGTCGGATGAAGAAATGACCAAAATAAAAGTTGTAGATCTTGATGAGTTATACAACTTTGGTATTCATCACTTTTTAGCTAAAATTATTTCATGTTTCAAAATCTGGTTTGAATCTATCATTTTTCAAAATTCAAAATTTGAATTATTCAATCTTTGTCACACAAAAAGATGACCAAATTAAAAGTTGTAGATCTTGATGAGTTCTACAACTTTGATATTCATGACATTTTCAGTTGAAATCATTTGGTATTTTAAAATCTGGTTTGAAGTTATAATTTTGTGAAATTCAAAATTTGAATTGTCAAAACTTAGTCACATGAAAAGATGACCAAAATAAAAGTTGTACATCTTGATGTGTTATACAACTTTGATATTTACAACATTTTTATTAGAGGTCATTTAGTGTCCTAAAATTCTATTAGAAAATTTGAAATTCAATTTTTCAAAATTTTAAATATGTTTTTAAAGAAGAAAAAGAGAATTATATATATATATATATCAACAATTTGTTTTAATAAATATATATATTTTTACATATAGAGTAAACTATATAATTTTTATATAAAATATAGATATAATATATACAGATTTAATAATTTATATAAATGGAAATAAATTTGAAGGGGCGGTTGGATCAGGAACCGCCCCTGGTATTATAAACCGCCCCTACAAATCATCCGGGGTATATAAGCAGCAGCGCGCTGGTGCAAAAATTTTCTAAGTCTTGGGCGCTCACTTCTCCTACACGACGCCGTCAGGCTACCAAATTTTTCCCCCACGCCCTGTCGCTGCCTTTCAGACTTCTCTCGACGCCGGTGCCCCCTCTCCATACCCCCAGGCCACAGCTTGACATCCCTAGGCCGCCATGACGCCATGTACCCCATCTCCATGGCGGCTAGGGTTATAAAGCCCCGATCGGCCGACCCGCCGCCGCCTCCCCATCTCTGACCTCGAGCTCCACCCACTGGCTCTATTCCCTAGGCCGCCAAGCAAGTTAGAGTTTGTGGCCACGCTGTCCACATCCAAGACCTGGTCCACCACCGCCTCCCCATCTCCGACCTCGAGCTCCGCCCACCTGCTCCATCCCCGTGCCACCAAGCAAGTTAGGGTTTATGGCCACGCCATCCACATCCAAGACTCGGTCCACCACCGCCTCCCTATCTCTAACCTCGAGCTTCACCCACTCGCTCCATCCCCTGGGCCACCAAGCAAGTTAGGGTTTGTGGCCCGCCGTCCACATCTAAGACCCAGTCCGCCGCCACTTCGTCTCTATCCTTGAGGTGCTGTGGGCCCACGCCCCGCCCTCCCATGGCCTCGGTGCTCATACGCTCCGGTGCCCGTATGCCTCCACTAGCGTCTGCGCTCCTCCATAGCTTCCCCTACAACTGACAGGTTCGGATCCACCACCGCTGCTGCTTGTCACTTGCTATTCTAGAACTTGTTCCTGATGGTTCACCGAATGTGCATTGCATTGCCTTGGTTTATTGCAACCTAGCGATCCTGAAATGACGCTATGTGCATTGTTGCTTGATCTTGTACAAGTTTCAATTATGTCATTGTGTGCTCCAAACTATGAAATTATTTGGAGCGTGATACGATATGCCTAAGTCAACTACATAGTGTGTTGGATTGAATGCCAATGTGAGCTTTCGGACCCTTCCATTGTGATCACAAATTTACTTAAAAAATATTGCTCAGACCCTGTAATTGTGATCAAAATAAAAATTGCATGCTGCTTCTATATATACCAACTGTTTCTATATGTGCCCACTATTTTATATATGCCCATTGTTTTATATATGCCAACTATTTCTATATATGCCCAATGTTTCTATATAAGCCCATTGTGTTTATATATGCCCACTGTGTTTTGATATGCTCACTGTGTTTTGATTTGCCCACTGTTTTTAGATATGCCCACTGTGTTTAGATAAGCTCACTGTCTCTACATATGCTCACTATAGAGATATATGCTCACTGTGTTTACATATGCTCACTGTCTTTACATATACTGTTAAAAAAAGAAATCAAAACCCAAGTTCTTTATATTTGTTTGAACAACATATTAGTGTATGTGTATATATCATATGAATGAGCTTGAACATGAGCCTGGGCTCTTGTCCCAGATTACTTGATAATATGTCATATATTAAAAGTTGAGTTTGCTGAAAAAAATCCCATTCTGTGCTGCTGAACAATAGCTGCCACTTGCCCAAGTTGTAACGAGGATAGTTTGAACAGATCATTGCATAGTTGTTGTTTATACCTACTATTCCATAGTTGCTATTTTTTTCTATGCACAAATGGTTAAAGAGCAATGATTTATTTAAGTAACTGTAATGCTACTATCAATAACTGCTATTCCATAGTTGTTGTTTTTTCTCTGCTCAAGTTTATATATATGCAGTGCAGTGTGCTAACCATGGCTCTTCTCTCCTCTCCTTTTCTCTCCTCTCTTATCTGTTGCTGACCATAGTTGTTGTTTTTCTTAAGCTCCTCTCTTCTCTCTTCTCTCTTCTACTGCTCCTACTACTTGTACTGCTCTCTCCTCTCTTCTATACTACTACTTCTACTACTTCTCTCTTCTATTACTACGGCCGCTCTATTTTTATTTTGACAAGTAGCAGCTAGTCTCTTTTTAATATTGGCAAGCAGCAGCTACTCTCTTTTTTATTTTGGCAAGCGGCAGCTGCTCTCTTCTCTCTTCTATACTACTACTTCTACTACTTCTACTCCTCTCTTCTCTTTTTTGTCTATGATGAAATTGTCCAACTCTAGAAAATATCTAGAATATGAGCTGATGATCATGAACTTGTGAGGAACTTGGCATCATTACCAGCCGCCCCTACTATCTTTTTCTATATGCTCACTGTTTTTATATATGCTCACGGTGTTTATAATGCCTTTATGCTCCAAGTTCTTGATCAAATGATGATTAACATGTTTGTGAGGCCTCTACCTCTACTACTACTATTACTACTCGTTTTGTGAGTTAGTTTGAACCTGATTGATGGCTATTTTCTTCACTTCTACTAGGAAATGGGCCCTTGCTATGCTATTTTCTATAGGAAGAAACCTAGGATTTACATGTCTTGGCATGAGGCTAGTGAACATGTGCTTGGGTTCAAAAATGTTATACACAAGAAGTACAACAACTATGACCATGCACTTAGAGATTTCAATGCCTATGTTGAAGCAGCAACTCCCTCCCCTAAACTAGTCCCAGCTGATTGTGGTGAAAGCATCCCCCTCAGGGCGGTAAGACTGGTTCTTGGAAGAATGTGGTGATTATCAGTCTGTTGGTGATGGTGTTTGGACTTTGGATGAGGCTTTCCATGAGCTACAAATACAACTGCAATACTTAGGCCCATGATGACACAATTAGATGGTCAATGTAGTTGGATAACACAATTGTATGATGATTTAATTATGGTGTCTGAGGCCTATTAGTTTGGATAACACTAATTGTATGTTGACAGCTATATTTTGGTTGTAATGCAACTCCATCTATTAATACTACTACTGTTGTTGTCCTACTACTACTACTACTACTACTCTCCATTGGTAGGCAACTGCTACTTTGTAGACCCTCCTCTCCTAGTCCTTCTACTCCTCTCCTCTCATATCCTGTCCTCTGCTCCTACTTCTCCTACTCCTCTCCTCTCTTGTCCTCCTCTACTATAACTATTTTCCTTGACACAAATTTAGGAGAACGGATGGCCTAACTCCCTTCGTCGGACCTGCCAAATAATTATGTATTTGATCTGGGCTTCCAACCAACATTGGGGAGGGCAAACCACCCATATCCAAGCATAGTAAGTAACATGTTTTAAAGACACCTCTATAGATATTTTGTTCTGATATATATAATTTTTGAATATAGACAATTCATCCTATACCATGGTTCAGAGAGACACTCTCAAATTTTAGGGTTGATTTCCTCAATGTTGGTACATTCCCTATAGATGGTGGACTCAAGCAATGTCAAATTGGCTTTTCTATTCTTGCTAAGATGGGTAACCAACAAGATATGGTTTTATACATCGATAGGGCGAGCAGCAGTCAACCTCATGACATTAGTGTGCAAAAATATGATGTGCAAGCATGTTTAAGAGTGCTTTAAAATATTGGGTACAATATTCCTACATACTCCTCCATGAGGATTGCTGCTTTAAATGTGGGCCTCCACCATGATATTGGACTGTTTTGTGCACAACTTGCTGAGGAAAACATGAATGATGTGTTCAGTCTCATAACTTATATCTAGATTAATTGTTAGGTCTATATATATGTATGGTTCTGATAACCATATTTTTTTCAACACTTACAGATTCAGGAGAATGATGTAACATACACAAGTTGTAATTTTGAAGATATTTTAAACCAGGCCATGTATCACTTGGGTCGTTATAAATGGGAATATGGTGGCTCTGTTCAAGAAAAAAATCTTGTGACTAGGATGGAAGGTTCTCGACCAATGCTGATCATCGATAGTAGACCTTGTGAACGATCTTGTGAAGCAAGGAAGAGTGCACTAGTAAATACATTGCGCTACATCAGTGACATTTTGGCATATGAAATGAATGATATGCACTTCTTCGAGTACGTGGTACGACGTTGGGAAGCTCTAGGAAATTAAATTACTATTGGTTGTAATAATGAACTGATCTAAATTATTATGGTTTGTAATGAACAAATTTAAATTATTATGTGTTTGTAATGAAGTAATTTAAATTATTATGGTTCTTGTGAATTATTATGGGTTTGTAATGAAGTAATCTAAATTATTATAGTTCTTGTGACCTAATTCATATTCTGGTCAGATTTGAATTTTTAAATTTTAATTTTTTTGGTCGAAAAATTGACTGTAGGGGCGGTTCTATACTTAACCGCCCCTACAAATGAAAACTATAGGGGCAATTGGTGTCACAGCCGCCCCTACAAATCCAAATTGTAGAGGCGGCTGGTGTTATCAGCCGCCCCTGTAAATCCTTTTGTAGGGGCGGCTCGTAACATCAGCCATCTCTACAAATCAATTTGTAGGGGTGGTTTGGGAACCGCCCCTACAAATCAATGATTTGTAGACATGGAGGCTTAGGAGCGGCTAGGGAAACTGCCTCTACAAACCCTTACCAGCCACCCCTATAAATTCTGACGGTAGTAATGACAGCTGGCTACATAGTATGTCGCTCTGCTACGATGGCTGGCCTATGGGGTGGTGTGTCGCACATCCCCAAGATGCCGAGGAGCTTTGGGTCGACATCGGGGGCTCTGAACCTAGGAGGCAGAGCATTGGCTGTGGCTTTATTCATGACTCCATTACTGATCTGTTGGGTTCGACATCGGTGAAAGGGGGGTCGACATCCATGTCTGCTACTACTGAAGTCATCATGAAGGTCACAGCAGAGATGAAATTTGGCCTATGCTGATTTGTTGTGAGATAAAAATTGTTCGTTCGTTGAAAAATATTGCTGAAGTACGTTATGATAAAGAGCCTTGAAGCCGAGAAGGATGCAGCAACAAGAGGCACGACGGAGCCATAAACCTATCCAAACCAGGCTTGATGACCTTCTGGATGTGAAGAGGGTTTCAGTGCTGCTCCTACCTTCATGTTTTGCATTTCCAGTTCCCTCTTGCTCTCCCTGTTCCAAATTATAAGATATTTTAGCTTTTTAAGATATGTAGCTTTTGTTATGCACTTAGATGTACATTATGCATGCCTAGATGCATAATAAAAGTAATGTATTTAGAGAAGTCAAAATTGAAAGGATCAAGATGCCCAAGAGGGGGGTTGAATTGGGCTAATTCTAAATTTCTTTGCAACAATTAAATTCTATGGTTAGCCCAATTAACCCCTTGTGCCTAGAAAGTATTTCTAATTGTTCTACCACACAAAAGACTTGCAACCTAAGTTCCAATCCTATTCTACCATGGCAATTCTATGAATGTAAAGATAAGAATTGAATTGCTCAAAGTAAATACTCAAAGTAAATGCTCAAAGTAAATAGAGGAGGAATGCGGCGATGTTTTGCCAGATATTGGAGAGTCGCTACTCCCCACTAGTCCTCATTGGAGCACCCGCGCAAGGGTGTAGCTCCCCCTTGATCCACACAAGGATCAAGTGCTCTCTACGGGTTGATTCTTTGACACTCCGTCGTGGTGAATCACCCACAACCGCTCACAACTTGAGTTGGATCATTCATAAGCTCTCCGGATGATCACCAAGCTCCCAATCACCACCAAGCTGTCTAGGTGATGGTGATCACCAAGAGTAACAAGCACAAACTCTCACTTGACCACGACAAGCCTAATGAGAAGGGTAGATGCACACTTTGCTACTCTTGATCTCACTAATGAGGGCTCTCTTTGGGATTCTTAAATCTCAATCATCTCACTAGGACCTTGCTCTTCTTGGCACTCTCTAAGGTGTTTCTTAGCTGTTGGAATGAGTAAAAGTACCCCCACATACGAGTGGAGGTTGTATTTATAACATGGGCTGAAAAACGAACAGTTATGTGCCTCTGTGGGTCGACCGGATGCTTCGGTCATGTTGACCGGACGCTCCGGTCAGTACACCCCAAACTCTAGTGTTTACAGTGTGACCGGACGCTGGCCGGCATCCAGTCAGCACTGACCGAATGTGTTTGGTCGTGATTTTCCCTCTCTGGAACCTTACTAGAAACAACCGAACGCTGGCTCTCAGCGTCCGGTCACTTCACCTCTCAGTGTCCGGTCGCACCAGATGTTTTCACCTTGGTCAAATGAACTGACCAGACTGTGCGCCAGCGTCCGGTCAACCCGGAACCAGCGTCCGGTCAGTATTTGACCCTCCATTCACTTCCAACTCTCGATCATATATGAATGAAGTTTGCTCCATTGGATCTAAGGGCTGGTCTGGAGCTACCTAGTGCTAGTTTTAACAAGTGTGCATCACACCTAACTCACTAGACTCACTTAGGTCAAGCTACCTGTCCATACCCCCTTAATAGTACGGCTAAAGGAAAAACAAAGTTCTAAACTACTCTAAGTGTCTCTCCAACTCTAATCGACACTTAGAACTCATCCATCCTTAACCTTGTTGTCCATCCTTTGAAAACCAAAATGATTTCCATCATAGGGGCATGACCATCATGATTGCCCAATCGATCTCCATTACCGTGACCTAACTTAATTGCCTCTGCAAAATGCACGTTAGTCACAGTAATCACATATTGTCATTAATCACCGAAACCCAACTAGGGGCCTAGATGCTTTCAATCTCCCCCTTTTTGGTGATTGATGACAATACTACCTCGAGTATGTGAAAGAGATGAGGTTTTTAACATGCTTGGTTCATATAAGCTTTTAGCAATAAGAACAAAGGTATTAGGCAAGCTTATATGACCCAAGCCAACATAATATACTCCAAGGATATGAAATAAGAATGAGTACAAGAAATAGAGCTCATTTGCATTGGAGTAAAATGCGGAAGCAAAAGCAAATGAGCATAGCACAAGTGATATGACATATAAATAAACCAAAGTAGAGAGCACACATGTCATATATCACGATCACGTAGATATCACTACCACATAAGTAGTTTAATGCATAACAAGTAAACACACGATAGATGCATAATAGTGTATCACACATAAAAACTCCAAATGTAATAGATAAGCTAATATAATAACTAAGCTCCCCCTAGATATGTCGCTCCCCCTAAGGCTAACATAATTGAACCTTCTCCCCCTTTGGCGTCAAACACCAAAACCTAAGGGTCGGTCAGCGGAGCTGCAGCGGATAAGCCGGGCGCTGAGGTATGAGGAGCGAGCTAGAACCGGGTGCCATCATCATCTGATTTGGAGCTCTGAGCTGTCTGACCCTCTGTAGCTGGAAGCAATGCTGTAGCAGTCTAGGTCGGATCAGGGACTAGAGCTACTGTAGGCTGAGCTGGTACGACTGAAGCAGCGGGCTCTGATGATGCCACTGACGAAGGGAGCATCTCTATAGTCTCAGTAATAGGTGCAACAATAGAAGGACTGGGGACATGTAGATATAGAGGAGTAGGCTACCCTGCCAACTCACTAAAGGAAGCTCCAAGACTCCTAGACATTGTGGTCTCTAGCACTAGCAGCGAGGACGTCTCAGCCAGTGTGAAGCCCGTCTGAAAAGGAGTGAACTACGGGGCTAGCACTAGTGAAGCAAAATACTAGGACACCTACTCTGTAGGAGAAGCAAACTATGCTGGTGGCTATCCTTGACTCTGAAGCCCACTAGGCTGAAATGCTGGAGTCGTGGAAGTGGTGGTAGGCTGACCAAGCTGGGGCGAAGGCTGTGGTGGTGGAGCCCCAATAGCTGTCACTACATGCTGCATAAATCCAAGAAGCTGCTGCTGCATGAGGATCTGCTGCTGATGCATGGCCTACTGCTACTGTTGTAGAGCCTGCATCTGCTACTGAATAGCTAGCTACTACTGCTGGAACGCCTACTGCTGGCGCTGGAACTCATCCTGTCGAGTCTAGAACTATGCAAATGTGGCAGCTATCTCCTAAGCCTGGCGAATCTAATCCTACCTCATCTGCTCAAGTATAGCAAGGAGAGCAGGGTCTGTCTATGGGGCAGGTGGCGCTGAACTGGAGCTATTGGCCTCATTATCATGTCATCATGGAGGCATCTAAGGTATGGGCTGGTAGTCATCATCAGAACTATCACTGGGGTGGCTCACGGCCAACCCCTCCTGCTGAGCAAGCTCCTCCTCCTCTATAGCTACAATACCCCTGATAATATCATCCTGCTGGGCTACAGTCTCTGGCACCTTAAGACGATAGTGCGACTGACTAGGTGCTATAGGTGTACTATGCCGAATCATCTGTGTCATGTTATAGGCAGGGAACTCTATCGTAGCACCACTATACTCTGCAAGCATCTTAGGTGGCCTAAGTGTGACTGCTCTATGGATAAGGAATGTGATCCAGTGAGCATAGGGTAGCTGCCTATGACCTCTAAAGCCCTTAGCTATAGTGTCCTCCATCTCTGACAGAATAAGATCCCAAATATAAAAAAATGTCTGCTGCATCAGAGAGTTGATAAGCCACAACTGTATGCGAGTCAAGCCCTCGTGATACCCCATCCTCGGTAGCAATGTCCTCCTCATAATAGCCTCAAGCACATGAGTAGTAGGAGTAAGATCATTGGGGTTCCTACATGACCCTTCGCCGAAGGACTCGGTGAAGCAGTGGCGAACCAAGTCTATAGGGGGCACCATACCACCATGTGGATGTTTGGGAGATGTTGTCTATCCATAGCAAACCTCATGAAGTCTGACAGGCTGCTCCTAAAGCCTGAGTATCTCCCTAACCCTAGTGCTCATCAGCCGGTAATCTCTCATCTGAATCCAAAGTGAATAAAGTTATGGTGCGGGTCAATCCAGAGAGAAGCATAGAACTGACGAACCCAAGATAGAACATATAATCTAGTCCATCCAATCAAGTCTGTCAGCCCTAGCAGATATGCAAGGTAGGGGCAAATGTGCTCTCCAGCTGCTGCAATTATAGAATCAATGTGGCACACCCTCTGAGATCTGAATACAGCACCACTGTTAAGGTATGCATTGTAGAAATCCTCTAGGAGTGGTGTGTAGAAGTCCTCTGATGCTCTATCATCTCTCCTCGGAGGGAACCACACCTCAAAATCCATGAACCTCAGCTGCTGCACCTGCTTGGCCGTGGTGGCCCTCAGGTCAAGATGGGTCACTAGAGGAGGACCCTATGGTTTGGGTAGTGGACGAGAACCCCTCCGCTATGTATCTACCCTCGACGTGACTGGAGCACGAGTATGACCAGAGCGGTGAAGCTGTGGTTGAGGTGCCTACTCTGTCTCCTCTGCTTGCTGTCCCTCCTGACCCTCCTAAGTCTGCTCTACTAGCTGTGCCTACTGCTGTGACTCCCCCTGAGGCTAACCCTCATCAATAGCATGACGCCGTCCACCAATCATGAGAGTCCTAGCTAGACCACCATGAAGGAGCTCAACCTCCTCAAGTGTAGCCCTCACATCTAGTGAAAGTTGATCTACGATCTGGACCCCACTACGAGCACCTCCTCTCTCAGCATGCTCTGTGGCCTCTGCAACTGTGGTTGCTCTAGCTGTCTCTGCATCTGGGTACTTGTGCTTCTTTGTTGCAATCTTCTTCATCGCCTTGCCTTTTGGATCAGTAGGCAAACGAGGTAGATGCCTCGGATCCTCATCTCCTGGACCACCTCCAGCGTTCTTCACACGAGCCATCTGACAAGAGCTACTGCCTCTAACAAAGATCAACTGCCACTGACACTTTCGAGGCTTGACCTCGATCCGTACTCACGAGCTTGGCCCTGAGTTGACTGACAACTGCCACTGAGACCACAACGGCACCGACTCGCTGCACAATGGAATAGATAGGATATACAAATAATCTTAATTATTCATCTAGAGATGCAAAACCCTAAGAAAGCAAGCAATTAGGTATGAAATTGAAACACGGGCTTGCTACGTAACGAACCGGCGATCCGAGAAGAAAAGAAATGACATGCGGGGAACCACTGGATCGGCAATCGAAGATTAGGGTTAGCGAAGCGTAGGAGGCTCTCCGGCGAGGAAGCAATGTAGGCGCTAGGGTACGGCAGTGGCACTAGAGATCCAACGGTGGTGCTACTGCTATGAATCTTGGCGACAGCTAGGGTAGTGGAGGCACGGCGGCCCTACTGCGGTGGGAGCCCAGCGGCGTGCGGACATAGCTAGGGCATGACGCGGTGTAGTGGCGGCGTGGGGTGCAGTGATGCGCGGGCTTGCGGTGTAGGACAGGCGGCGCGATGAGCTAGAGCTGCTGCGAGCGGGGACGACAGTGATGGGTGCAGCGCGACGGATTGGGACAGTGAAAGGCACTATGGCGATGTGGGATACAAGACATGGCGTGGTGGATTAGATTAATATAGGGTTCTCTGACGTGATAGAATAGGAAAGGAGAAAAGAGTTCGTATGCCACACGAATCCTAATGACCGGACGCTTAGGTGGCAGCGATCGAATGCTACCACCCAGCGTCTGGTCGATTCTAGAGAGGTCCAATTCCTCTAGAATCACAACCGGACACGTCTGGACGCAGCCAAAGTTCGGTCACCTTGCCTTGACGCCTTCATGATCGACCAGACGCTAAACCTCCTTCTGACCGAACGCTGGGAAAACATTGTTTCAGCGTTTGGTCACTCCTGCTCGGCAGCTGTTCACCTCCTATGAACTGACCGGACGCTGGACTTCAGGGTCTGGTGCAGCGTTCGGTCACTCCTTTTCCAGCAATTCTTCAAAGTTCTTCATGCTGCCTGTTCCCAATCAAGTCCCAACTCCAATAAGATCTAAATAAACACCAATTAGGACTGATGTGAGTGACCTCTCTCAAACCCTCATATTTTTCAAAAATATTTTGCCTTAGGCTATAAATCTTTTTAAGAAAATAGGCAATAAGAGGGCAAATTAAGATAAACGACAAACAACAATCATGCATATGCAATGCAATACTTAAAAGTAAATCTAGTTTCTTGTCAAGTTTGATCCAAGGTTAAGCTTCTTCACACACTTTTCGGTGGTTATCTTAACCATGTTAGACAAGCCCTATATGCATTACCAAAGATTTAAACATGTTATATATTACAATGCAATGCAAGGGACAACACAAGCTCATCTTTTAGTAAACTTGTTAAAATCAAGCACATTGAGCTCATTCCGTAATCTACAAAATGTTGCCTCATCTAGCGGTTTAGTGAAGATATCCGCCAATTGATCCTCGGTCCTTACACCTTCTAATGATATATCATTCTTTGCAACATGATCTCTAAGAAAGTGATGGTGAATATCTATGTGCTTGGTGCGAGAGTGTTGAACCGGATTATTTGCAAGTTTTACCGCACTTTCATTGTCACACAAAAGAGGTACTTTTTCTAGAACTACACATAGTCTAGCAAAGTTTGTTTCATGTAAAGTATTTGTGCACAACAAGCACCTGCGGCAATGTATTCCGCTTCGGTGGTGGACAAAGCCACACTATTTTATTTCTTGGAGGACCAAGACACAAGTGATCTACCAAGCAAATGGCATCCTCTGGATGTGCTTTTTCTATCAACTTTGCACCTGGCATAATCCAAATTAGAATAGCCAATTAATTCAAATCTAGCTCCTTTGGGATACCAAAGACCAATGCTTGGTGTGTGCTTAAGATACCTAAGGATTCTTTTTACGGTAATTAAATGTGATTCCTTAGGCTTAGCTTGAAATCTAGCACACATACACACACTAAACATGATGTCGGGCCTAGATGCGGTTAAATATAACAAGCTACTAATCATAGAGCGGTAGAGAGTTTGATCAACCGTGTTACCTCCCTCATCTAGGTCGAGATATCCATTAGTTGGCATTGGTGTCTTGATTGGCATACATTCATCCATCTTGAATCTCTTGAGAAGATCATTTGTATATTTCTCTTGAGAGATGAAGATCTCTTCTCTCATTTGCTTGACTTGAAAACCAAGAAAGAATGTAAGCTCTCCAATCATTGACATCTCAAACTCCTTCAACATCAATTCACCAAACTCTTTGCAAGAACCTTCATTTGATGATCCAAAGATGATATCATCAACATACACTTAACAAATAAAGATATGCCTATCAAGCTTCTTGGTGAATAGCATGGTGTCGACCTTCCCAATAGTGAAGCCCTTCTTAATGAGTAAGTCCCGAAGGCGCTCATACCAAGCTCTTGGGGCTTGCTTAAGCCCATATAATGCCTTGGACAACCTATAAACATGATTAGGATAACTAGGGTCTTCAAACCTGAGAGGTTGATCAACATAGACTAGTTCATTAATAAAGCCATTTAAAATGCATTTTCACATCCATTTGATATAATTTCATTTCATGATGTGATGCATATGCAAGAAGGATACAAATGGCTTCTAGTCTTGCAACTGGTGCAAAGGTCTTTCCAAAATCCAAACCTTCAACTTGAGAGAACCCCTTTGCAACTAGTCTTGCCTTGTTCCTCACAACAACGCCTTGATCATCTTGCTTGTTTCGGAACACCCACTTTGTTCTAATGACTCTTGCACCTTTAGATCGCTCTTCAAGGGTCCACACTTCATTGCGGGTGAAGTTGTTCAACTCTTCATGCATGGCATTTATCCAATCTGGATCTTGAAGAGCTTCTTCAACCTTAGTAGGCTCAAAACAAGAGACAAAAGAGTGATGAGCAATAAATGAAGCAAGTTTTTGTGAGCGAGTCATTACATCCTTTGATGGACTCCCTATGATGAGATCTTGTGGATGATCTTGTAGTAGAGGTGTATTTCTTCTATTGATCACTTGAGGAGGAGGTTGTGGAGCATCAACATCTTGTGCTTGTACCACCATTTGCTCATGGGAGACATGAGTGTCTTCATTTTCTACTCTCCCATCTTTTTCACTATCTTGTGGCACATTTGATGAAGAGGGTGGATCAATCACTTGTACAACATCTTCATCATCTTTAGGCTTGATGTCTCCAACCAGAATGTTCTTCATAGCCTCCCTCAATGGTTCATCACCTACATCATCAAGATTCTCATGTGCTCCTTGGGAGCCGTTAGATTCATCAAATTACACATCATATGTTTCTTCAACCAAACCGGTGGCATGATTAAATACTCTATATGCTTTGGACTTTGATGAGTAACCAACAAGAAAACTAATATCACAACATCTTTGGAACTTCCCTAGGTGTTGCCGCTTCTTGTAGATGTAGCATTTGCAACCAAACACCCTAAAGAAGGAGATGTCCGGCTTCTTCCCATTGAGCAACTTATAAGGTGTCTTGCCAAGGAACTTTTGAAGGAATAGGTGATTGGAAGCATAGCATGCGGTGTTGATTGCTTCTACCCATAGAGCTTCGGGGGTGTTGTACTCATCAAGCATTGTTCTTGCAAGAGTGACCAATGTCCGGTTCTTCCTCTCAACTACACCATTTTGTTGAGGAGTATATGTTGCGGAGACCTCATGTTTGATTCCAACTTCATCACAATAGGCTTCTATGTTTGTGTTGTCAAATTCTTTCCCATTGTCACTTCTAATCTTTTTGAGCTTCATTTCAAATTCATTTTGTACTCTCTTGGCAAACTTCTTGAAGCAAGATGCAACTTTGAATTTGTCATGAAGGAAGAATACCCATGTATACCTTGAATAGTCATCAACAATCACAAGACAATAAAGATTTCCTCCCAAACTCTTGTATATTGTTGGTCCAAATAAATCCATGTGAAGGAGTTCTAGCACTCTTGTGGTTGACATGAAAGCTTTGGTTGGATGAGTATTTACAACTTGCTTGCCGGCTTGACATGCACTACAAAGCTTGTCCTTCTCAAACTTCACATCCTTCAACCCTCTCACTAAATCATTCTTCATTAGCTTCTTGAGTGAGCTCATCCTAATATGAGCAAGTCTTCTATACCATAGCCACCCAAGTATTGTTTTGGTGAATAGGCAAGTCTTCACGTTTGCATCTTTGGAGGTGAAGTCCACTAGATATAGGTTGTTGTATCTAAATCCTTTGAATATCACTTGATCATCATCCTTCTTAGATACAACAACTTTCTTCTTGGTAAACAAGCATTGAAAGCCAAGATCACACAATTGTCCAACGGATAGCAAGTTAAAGCTCAATAAAGCAACATATAGCACATTTGAGATAGAATGATCATTTGATATTGCTACTTTGCCCAATCCTTTAACCTTGCCCTTTGAGTTATCTCCAAATGTGATTCTTTATTGTCCATCTACTTCTTCATCTAGTGAGGTGAACGTATGAGGATCACCGGTCATATGTTGTGTGCAACCACTATTAATAACCCAATGACTTCCACCAGTCTTGTAGTTCACCTACACACAAGAGATCAAGCTTTAGGAATCCAAACTTGTTGAGAGCCCTTCACCTTCTTAACAAGTGACTTTGCAACCCAAATTTTCTTAGGCCTATTCTTATTGGGAGGTCCTAAGAACATCACTTTCAACTTTCTACTAGAATCCTTTCTAAGCATGTAGTGAGCATTAAAGGCAAAGGGTCTAGCATGCTTGGGCAAGGGTTGTGGTGGTGGAGTTTGGCACTCATGAGCAAAGTGGCCTTCTTGTCCACACTCAAAGCATCTCTTTGGCTTTGGCTTTGGCTTTGATTGTTGTTGTTGAGCTTGAGCCTTCTTCTTCTCTTGATTTGCCATGTACCCAATGCCACTTCTATCCATCTTCATGACGGTGTTCATTAGGAGCTTACTTTGAAGATACTTGCCTCTAGTAAACTTGCTCAATCCAATCTTGAGATGCTCTTTCTCCAACTTGAGATTCTTGTTTTCTTCCTTAAGAGTATCATTGTTTTTCTCTTGCTTGAGCTTCTTGTTTTCTTCTTTGAGTTTCTCATTCTCAAGCATCAACTCACCATCATGATCAAGAGTTTCTAGCACAATGGTGTTGTGGCTTTTGATCTCTTCAAGATCTTTCTTGAGCTTTGCATTGTCATTCTTGAGCTTGACAAACTCATCATAATCATCGGCCTCAACCACTTGCTTGCCCTTGCTACTAGAACCTTGCTCAATGCTCTCAATGATCAAGTCATCACATGATGTAGCTATATCAATCTTAACAACATGGTTAGTAGCATTATGTGGCTCATTGGATAAAAATTCTTGAGCAATGACAAGACTATCATGATTAATCTTAAGAGTTGTATAGTCTTCTTTTAGCTTGTTGTGGCTAGTGATGAGCTCTTTGTGCACCCACTTAAGTTTATCATGTTTATCTTTAAGCTCTTTCTTAGAAGATTTGAGCTCCTTGAGTTTGGATGACATAGCATCATTTGCTTCTCTAAGCTCAACGCTAGCCTTTTCCACTATATCACATTTTGCTAAAAGTGAATCATTCTTAGCTTCTAGCTTTTCATTCTTAGCTCTAGTCTTTATAATGATCTTAGTGTATTGTTTAAGCAATCTAGCAAGATCATCATAAGTAGGTGACTCATATTCATCATCATCACTATCGCTATCATCATTACTAGCATGTTCATCACCACTACTATCATCATCATTTGATACCTTGCGTTCACCCTTGGCCATAAGGTATAGGTGTGTAGAGGATGATGGCGGTGAAGATGATGAGTCAATAACAATGGTGGCCACCTTCTCGTTGTCACTATCATCATCGGATGATCCACTAGATGAATCAATGTCCGTGAGCCAATCACCGACAATGTAAGCCTTTCCACTCTTCTTCTTCTTGTGGAAGTCCTTCTTGCCATCTCTCTTCTTATATGGCTTGTTCTTTTTCTTCTCATCTTCATCTTCATTGCTTGAGTCATCTTTCTTGCCCTTGTTCTTGTTCTTGAACTTGTTTTTCTTGGGTTTTGTGTATTGGTGAGCTAGATGACCAAGTTCTTCACAATTGTAGCAATCCATCTCGGAGATTGGCTTCCTTCTAGAGCTTGTGAAGAACTTCTTCTTCTTGTCATCGAACTTGATGCCACTCTTGTTGAGCTTCTTTAGCATCTTGGCGGTTTTCTTCACCATGAGAGCAAGACTTTCATCATCAACTTCATCATCACTTGAGCTCTTATACTCAAGTCTTGCTTTGCCCTGCTCTTGGATAGCCTTGAATGCTAAGTCTTTTTTATTCTTCTTTGTAGAGGATGAGCCATCTTGAGGTGTGATGTACATGTATATCTCATGAGCATTGATCTTTCCCAATATTTGTGTCGGTGTAGCGGTGGAAAGATCACCTTGATGTAGCATGGTCACAATATGCCCATATTTGTCAATGGGGAGGACACTCAAAATCTTTCTTACAACATCGGATGGTTACATTTGAGTAAGCCTAAGCCCATTGACTTCCTCTACAAGAACATTCAAACGTGAATACATTTCATTAGCACATTTTTTAGGAAGCATTTCAAAAGAGTTAAGCTTTTTCATGACAAGATAGCGTTCCTCACGCTCACTCTTTGTTCCCTCATGGAGCGCACAAATGTCCGACCATAGTGCATGGGCGTCTTTGTGGTTCCTCACCCAGTTGAACACATCTTTACAAAGGCCTCTAAATATGGTGTTTCTAGCCTTTGCATTCCACTTTTCATAGTTCAACTCATCGCCTTGTGGGTGTGCGGCATCCCAAGGTTTTGGGAAACCTTGTGAGGCGGCTCTAAGTATTCCAACATCTAGAGCTTCTAGATATGCCTCCATACGAATTTTCCAATATGAAAAATCGTCCCCTCAAAGATAGGAGGAGGTCCATCCCCATGAGACATCTTTCACTAGGCGGTTAAGCCTAAATATGTGAGCACGAGGCTCCGATACCAATTGAAAGGATCAAGATGCCCAAGAGGGGGGATGAATTGGGCTAATTCTAAATTTCTTTGCAATAATTAAATTCTATGATTAGCCCAATTAACCCCTTGTGCCTAGAAAGTGTTTCTAATTGTTCTACCGCACAAAAGACTTGCAACCTAAGTTCCAATCCTACTCTACCATGGCAATTCTATGAATGTAAAGACAAGAATTGAATTGCTCAAAGTAAATACTCAAAGTAAATGCTTAAAGTAAATAGAGGAGGAACGCGGCGATGTTTTGCCGAGGTATTAGAGAGTCGCCACTCCCCACTAGTCCTCGTTGGAGCACCCGCGCAAGGGTGTAGCTCCCCCTTGATCCGCGTAAGGATTAAGTGATCTCTATGGGTTGATTCTTCGACACTCCGTCGCGGTGAATCACCCACAACCGCTCACAATTTGATTTGGGTCATCCACAAGCTCTCCGGATGATCATCAAGCTCCCAATCACCACCAAGCCGTCTAGGTGATGGCTATCACCAAGAGTAACAAGCACGAACTCTCACTTGACCATGACAAGCCTAATGAGAAGGGTGGATGCACACTTTGCTACTCTTGATCTCACTAATGAGGGCTCTCTTTGGGATTCTCAAATCTCAATCATCTCACTAGGACCTTGCTCTTTTTGGCACTCTCTAAGGTGTTTCTTAGCTGTTGGAATGAGTAAAAGTACCCCCACACACGAGTGGAGGTTGTATTTATAACATGGGCTGAAAAACGAACCGTTATGTGCCTCTGCGGGGTGACCAGACGCTCCGGTCATGTTGACCAGACGCTCCGGTCAGTACACCTCGAACTCCAGTGTTTATAGTGTGACCAGACGGTGGCCAACGTCCGTTCAGCACTGACCGGACGCGTCCGGTCGTGATTTTCCCTCTCTGAAACCTTACTGGAAACGACCGGACGCTGGCTCTTAGCATCCGGTCACTTCACCTCTCAGCGTTCGGTCGCACCAGACGTTTTCACCTTGGTCAAATGAACTGACCGGACTCTGCGCCAGCATCCGATCAACCCGGAACCAGCGTCCGGTCAGTATTTGACCCTCCATTCACTTCCAACTCTCGATCATATGTGAATGAAGTTTGCTCCATTGGATCTAAGGACTGCTCTGGAGCTACCTAGTGGTAGTTTTAATAAGTGTGCATCACACCTAACTCATTAGACTCACCTAGATCAAGCTACCCGTCCATACCCCCTTAATAGTACGGCCAAAGAAAAAATAAAGTCCTAAACTACTCTAAGTGTCTCTTCAACTCCAATCGACACTTAGAACTAGTCTATCCTTAACCTTGTCGTCCATCATTTGAAAACCAAAACGATTTCCATCGTAGGGGCATGACCATCATGATTGCCCAATCGATCTCCATTACCGTGACCTAACTTAATTGCCTCTGCAAAACACACGTTAGTCACAGTAATCACGTATTATAATTAATCACCGAAACCCAATTAGGGGCCTAGATGCTTTCAAAAATGTCTTATAATTTAGAGTGGATGAGATATTTAATTTTTATCATAGTCCTTTACGTTTTGCTTTGATTGCATTTGTAAGCATTCTGTGCCACTAGTCTAATCTATCATGAAACGTACCATTTATTCCCTCCGTTGTAAATTGAATCAACTTTTAGAGTTATCATATATCAAATTATTTTAAATCTGATCAAATTTATAGAAAAGTACCAATATTTATGAAAATAAATCAGTATCGTTATTAAAATCCTGCTCATGAAGTGTGTTGTCGAGAATAGTATACATCCTTAAGCCTCTGCACTTAGTCTAATCACTCATAAGGCTGCGCCCTGCGCGAAGAACAACGATCCAGAATCAAACGAAGAACAATGCACCAACCACAAGCTTCTCAATAATGTCCTAATACTAGCTTCTGTCTCAACAAAAATCCTGTAGCTCATATAGCATCTTGGAACGCGTTCAACATTCGGCTGAGCCAACCACGCGCTAACCGTGGGACAGTACATTAATAAAAAAAGGAAAAGTACACGAATTTATCGCCCATTAGACTATCTCCATCAGAGCCGACCCAAACACGAGACCTATCTCACCGTTTGGGTCACGCAACATGAAAGAAGAACGAACGCAAAACTGGCGAACTCCAACAGCGAACGCAAAAAGAGAGGCGTGGGGGCGGAGCTGATGTCGAGCTCGCTAGCAAGTCGCCGCCCTGGCCTACGCTCGCCTCTGCCGCTGAAGCCGCGCTCGCCGTCGAGCTCGCCTCTGCTCGCTCACCGCGAGGCCGCCGCCGCCGCCCTACTCCTCTTCCCATCCAGTCCTCTCCTTGCCCCTTCCTCTCTCCCCTTCCACTTCCTCTCTCTACCCCGCTCTGCTTCCCTCTCATCTTCTCGCCGAGCATGGATGCGGGCGTTGCTGCCCGCTCCCTATGCCGTAGGTCGCCATTCAGTTGCACGGCCGGGCGTGACGGGACCTTGCCCGCCGCCACAGACCATGCCACCGGCGCCCAAGGCCTCGTGCCCTCCATCTTCTCCCTCCCCCTTCTCTCCCTCCTTGACGACTCTCTCTCTCTTCTGGTCAGAGCGCTGCCGGCATTCCTCTCTCCCTCTTCCTCTCCTCTCTTTCTTCCTCTCTCCCTCTCTCCGCGAACGGGAGGAAGTCCGAGACCGCCGCTGCCTTCTCCCTCCATCTCTCTTCCTCTTCCTCTTCTCTGCTCTACTCCGCCGCGCCGGAGCCGAGCGCTCCAAAGCCGCCGCCGACGTTGCCGCAGCCAAGCACCGCCGCCCTGCTCTGCTTCTCTTTCCATGTCTGCTCTGTTTTCTCTCCCTCCCTCCCTCTCTCTCTCTCGGACGACGCAGTTTTGGGTTCTCTCTCAGCTCAGACGCAAAATAGATAATGCATTTGCGTACTCTGTTGGAGGGTGTTTTTTCCCTGTGGATGATGCATTTTCGGTATGGGTAACGTGTTGCATAGCCTGTTGGAGACAGTCTTACAAGTCCAAATTCATTGGTTGAAAAACAAAACAAAACAGTGCATCCATTGACATGTTTCTCGTCCACAAAGACCTTTCTTACATCCCATGCGAAGGTCCAACACGAAGTTTATTTCTCCAGCAGACAGGCTTCGGATGGCAAATGGTCCAACCAGCTACCCCTACAGACACGTTTCCGAGACACAAACATCGTTGCGTATACAACTCCACTGCCAAGCTGATGCAGCTTTGCCCCTTGTTTTAAAAGATACGTTCATGACAAAATCCAGAGTAAGGGGGGGGGGGTTTGGTTGTCCCTTTTAAATTTTAGTCGCTGTCACATCGGATATTTGGACACATACATGAAGTATTAAATATAGACTAATTACGAAACTAATTACATAGTTTGCGACTAATTTGCGAGACGAATCTTTTGAGTCTAATTAGTCTATGATTTGACAATGTTTTGCTACAGTAAACATGTGCTAATGATGGATTAATTAGACTTAAAAAATTTGTCTCGTAGAGTATTGACGGATTAAGTAATTTATTTTTTTATTAGTATCCGAACACCCTATGCAACGTCCTCCCAACACACCTCCTCAATTTTAGTAGCTGGATCCAAACAACCCCTAAAACTAGACTGAGTGTTCAGGTGATATAAGAACTCCAGCTCCAGCCTTAAAAGTCCATTTATATAGCGAATCATCCATTTTCAAAACAACAGACAATTCCTCTTGCTTCACAGCCAGGAAATGCCTGAATATTGCCCCGCTTCCACAGAATGTGCCATCATATAGCGAAACCTCATCATCAAAGCCACTGGTTAGAGCACTGATTTTCAGATCTAACGGATGTTCTGCTTCCGCAAGGACCTCTATAACAGTCTCAATGCTGTCCAAGAGAACAGCAAAATGCATGTCCAAACCATGATAATCACCCTGAAGTCGTCCTTTCAATTTGGATCCAAATGACGATCGAGAAGTATCCCATTCGACATAGCCGCAAAACCAAGGTTTGTTAGCAGATCCATCCCCTTCCTCTTTTATCCAAAGATCAACGTCAAAAAATATATACTGCAATACATATATTCCATGGCAAGGGCTACGAAGAGGAAGGAAAGAGCAACCCTGTTGTTGATATAACATTAGAACTCCATACAATGAAAATACAAATTTACAAATCACAACACTTCCAGAAGAGTTCAGTATGATGCAGTACATACATACAAGAGAATTCAGCTGGTAGGTAATAGAATGACCCAGATATCACATTTCATATAAAAATGTTGGTAGCTAATTTCGTCCATCAACCTTCAAGGTAATCAATCTAGTCCCCTAACTTCCATATTCTAGTTCAATCTAACTCCAACATCCAAGGTGTCAGTCTGTGTTCCGTCATCCAGATGCATTGGCACAACAAGAATCAGGACTTGCATGACTGACACTAATTCCAAACAATTTGGAGCATAAATAAAAAGAAATAATATGTAAGCAGCATGGAGAGCAGGGGGTGAGCTAGATGGGAGGGTAGCATCTAGCGCCTAAGTATGCTAGGCGTCCAAATTCAGAAATAGATAAGGAAATATCCAAGAAAGGAAACACCAAAATGATCAACTATTGGCACTCAATTAATTAAGAATTAAATTTGTGATAACAAGACATAAAGTGGCTATTATCCACCCTTTTTCCCATAAATAGTTAGCTACAGGTTATATCCATTCAGTAATCCTACCCCTTCTTCACTGTTGGATCTTTTGCTTCTGAAATTTGGCTATTCCATGCTGTGCCATATGAACCTTTTCAAAGTTCAAGAAAAACAGACCCAACGGCACACTTGGCCTCAATAGATCAATTTTTGCTACCGATTCAAGTTATATTTCTCTTTTTAACTAACTAGATTATGACAATAACAAGCATCAGTTACCTGAGGAATCGTGGCTGGATCATCTCTTGAGTGCTTAAATACATAATTGCGGAGTGGCTCCCAGCAATCACGAACAGAAAATGTCCCATAGATATTAACAGGACAAGCTAAAGGGCTTGATAATCTCAAGGAGAACATTTGCATCATCGCACAAGGTCTGAAATACGGATGAGTTGGTGCAGCTGCATGTATAAAAATGAAAATGCGCTCCATGAGATAGTTAAGTTGCATGCAATTGATCATTAGAACACTTACTTTCACAAGTAATTTCTGTCCAATACTGCCGGTGGTAGCACTCATTTCCGTAAACACAAGTTGTGGTTATCTTCGGAAGAACATCTAGAGGCACCAAAGGCAAAGGAGTCCTGTTGTTGTTAGCCATTACACACCATTCTGCGTACAGTTCATCATTCTTTTCATAGACTGAATCAGATATCTCTTTAGCTTCTTCTATGGTATAACTTGCTCCTGAAAAAATGGCAGTAACACTCAGCTGGTTAACCTGGTTTGTATAGATCTTTCAGGATCTGCTTGATTGCTGTTGTGTGTATATTAGTATGTATACACAAACTATAAAAAATTTGAAACCAAGGTTTTGAAGTGTCATTCATATTTCTTATGTTAACAGTTTTGGAAAAGATAAGATGTTACTCTCTTTGGTCCACGTCAAGACAAAGAGGTTATGCATGAAGTTTCCAAAGGAACTACCGGTTGGCTATCAATAGTTGGATTTGGATATGAAGTAATTGAAGAGCGAAGTCGATAAGAAAGAAAAAAAACTGAATAAGCCACAAAGAAATTACACTTATTGAGACAAGCCAAGCTGTTTATAATCATAGTATTTTAGATCCCATGCGGTCCACTCAAGCTTACCAGATTGTATGTATGTAAGATCTCTCACAACGATGGTACTTTAATGTCAGTGGTTCAAAGATAAGAACTATTAGAAACCAATTCAAAAAGTCGCAGTGAGGTTCTCATACCTGCCGCACAAACTTTAACTGGTGGATCCCAGGATACGAAGTATGGCAGACACGGGTTGCCGTTCTCGTCCAAAGCCTCCGCGCTGTGGTCGCTGTCCTCTTCCACCGTGTCGTCTCCGTCGCTGTTTTCCTCCTCCTCCTCGCCGTCGCCGCCGCCGCCGCACTTCTCCTCGTGCTCCTCCTCCTGCCGCTCCTTCCAGGGGGCGCTCAACTATCCTCAACTTCGGATCTGCAGGCTCCTCCAGAGTTTCCACCGGAACACACCGGATTTCCTCCATGAATCGCCGTGGGTTGAATCGATCGATCCGGCGTAAATTAGATAGAGTATTTTACATGTTTGCCATTATAAAAAATTATAATTACTTACTGGTCGGAATTTTTTTCCCTCCACGCCGTTGTGCTTTGGTCACGTTTTCACAGTTTTACATCCCTGACATGTGGGCTGACCAATAAAAAAAATCCAAAATACCATTTTCTCATAACCCTATCCTCTCGTTTCTTTCTCTCTACCCAGTGGGTCCTAGTTGTCAGTGACGCCGGCACCTTCTTCCTCAAGCTGTCAGCGACCTCATCTGATGCCTTAGTGGCACAGCCAGTTCGGAGCAGCGCCTTGAGGACCTCGCACCGGAGCCGACTCGACACGGTGGCGCTTCCTCGCTCACCACTTGGTCTAGAAGTCATAGTCGCCAAAGGTCCTCACACCGGTCGTGAGCTGAGGGTACTAGCAATGCATCCACGCGCGATGTCGACAGGGACACCCCGGACTCTGGGCTCCACCGCCGCTTGTCCTCGTCTCTACCGCCGCCACCGCTGCTTCGGTGGTGGTGGCAGCCATCCTTGCCGGAGTCATCGTCGGAGGCCAGGAGGCAATGCAACTACAGGTTGGAGGTGATGGCAAGCGCCTCTCCGGTCTTCACACGGAGCGACTCCACGTCCGGTGCCTCCAGTCGGGACACGACAGGGTTGAACTGGAACGTCTAGGCTGTCAAAGGTGATCTCGGTGCCAAGTTGTATCTTTTCCACATCGTCGAAGTTGAAGATGATCCCCATTTGAAACACGAGGAATTGTGCACAAAAGGCTCCTACTGGGCGCGCCAACTATAGGAGTTTTAGAAGGGATTGCCTAGTATTGTATGGGTACCGATCGAGAGGTCTCTACCATGTCTTATATATACGGGGGGTAGGGTGTTTCCATGTCGGTTGCAAGAAAATAATAACAAAATGGCTATACGCGCCAAAGCTCCTTACGCCTGGTTGCTTGTCCACCACATTGATGATGTATCCTAGTTCGGGTGGACCTCCATCCTCGTCGTCTTCGGGCCATCCCGATGGTAACGGGCTGGTATTCGGGGCGGTGATGTACCTTGTGTACGTATCACCGACACTAAGTATGTGTGACATAGGTTCTTTGGATTGGGTTCTAACTTCGACAGCTTCAGCCCAACCCGTTTGTATTGGGCTGGCGGTGAAGTACTCTAGGTCCATAACATCAACAAACAAACTTTCTAGAGTATTTCCAATTCTTCCGTTCTTACAGCCTGTTCGTTGGTTGGTTTCTGGACTGATAAGCTCGACTAGTGCTGATTTGTTTTGAGAGAGAAATACTATTGGCTGACTGATAAGCCTTGGCTGAAACCAACGAGTAAACAGACAGTTAGTGAGTTCGTTCACTGCATCTTCAAAATTTTCATAGATACCTTCAGTTGCTCCAGTTTTTGTTCGTAACACTTTTTTAATGTGGAGCAAGCAGTTCCTGTACTGAGTTAGGTAATCTACAAAGATCATAAATAAATAAAGATCTTTAAACGTGGTGCAACAGTGTCCATCTGCATGCAAGACTTAAAACGCTGTAGATCCACAGTGAACGCAGTTCCTAGCCGTTCAGCCCTTTGCTCTCCATGCATGCCTCCGTCGGATGCCAGCCACGTCTCAGGCTTCTGGAATCATCCGTGCCCTCCTCCCTAGACTGCGTCACGGCACCATCCGATTAATGCGATTGAATCGAGACAGCAGAAAAAAAAAACCCACCTCGGATGCTCCGTCGACTCCGCCCTCCTTGCCATCGTCTCCTGCCACGGCCTCTTCGACCTCCCCTGCGTCCATCTCCCCCTCCCCGGCACCTCGCCCTGGTGCAGCCCCGCAACAGAGGAGCACAGCAGGCGGCAGGACTGGCGCCGCCCTAGCTTTGCGGCGCGGCCGCATGGACGTGCACCGGCGGTTGCCGCCTCCCGTGTGACCTCCGCCGTCCGCTCAGCGTGGCACCACCACCGGACTGCGACCCCGCCTACGCCCTCCGACGGTCGTGCAGTGTGGCACCGCTTCACCACTCTCACCTGGCTGCGCACCGCTCCAGCCCCGCGGCCCCGCCCTAACCGCAGGAAAATCCGCTGGTTCCCGCGCGACCCGCTGGAGCGCCCCGGCGCAGCAACACCGCCGCTGGCCCACGCCCCCGCCAGAACGCGGACCCGCCTGTGCCCTCCGATGGCCACGCCGGAGCACCGACCTGGCTGCCCTCAGTCCTCCCACGGCCCCCGTCGGACCACGCAGCGCGGCATAGCGCCTTCGCCACGACGTGGTCCACCAACAGTGGACACCATGGTGCTTATCTCTCTTTGATCCCATCTTCTACTAACGAATGCCTCACTCATGGATGTTTTACACCACGTGCTCAATGATTTGTCTGTACAACAATGTTTGTTGCTAACCAAATAACCATGTCCAGCTTTCTGCATGAACAGAGATGCAGAGGCACGTATCTACATCTGACAAGGCGTCCTATATATTAAAAGAAGCAAACAAGAAGCACCGAAGGTACCCTTGCTCAAAAGTTAATTCATTTTTCCAAGCAATAGTTTTTCCAACTACAAATGCCTACCTGGATCAAACTCATTATATGGGACAGTAAGCCCTTCATGTTAGTCTGTATGCAGTGATTATCAGATCCACTGAACTAGTTGGCTTACCGAGTTTACATTACGTGTTACAATGAATGGATAGTATCCAACACTGGGCAATATAGTTTCTCTCTTTTTACAATATCTTTGCTGTTGATTAACTTAGCAGCTGTTACACGTGCATCAAGAGTAGGCCACTGAATTTTGTGGTCAATTTCTTCTTGTTCCAGGGAACTTGCAGGTATGTAGGTTGATGTACAGACTTCCATTTGAACCTACATGGTGTTAATTCAACATCAATTGCACTAGGTAAGTATTCGTTTCCTCCTTAATGAAAGGTGTGCAGTTTGTTTGCCAAATCTCTGCTAATTAGCTCTCAGGTTTGTTTGGCATAACGAAAACGTTCGCATATAGTTCGTTACTATCTGTGGTTATATTTAGGCGATAATGTTTCCCTGTCTGATAGAAAATTTATCATTTTTAGTACCCAATGTTGTTATTCTTTGCAAGATCACATATTGGGAATCTCTACATGTTGCTCCCTAAATTATGTTTTACACTCCTTCGTAATTTCTTTGCAATTCATTGCACTTGCCTAACCGCCATCCTTCCTAAGTTTATATATGATGTTTAGTCTCATTTCACGTGACTCCAGAATTTTGACTCCAACATATATTATTTATAAATGTTGTGTACAAAATTGTCTCATTTCGCATTATCCGGAAAACGAAATTAATATGTTTAAATGACACCAAACATTTTATGATCTCTGGAAACTACTGTATGTTCAAATGGGACTAAACAACATATGATCTCACTTATCTTAGTGAACCCAAGATCCAGCGCGCCGCCCAACCCCACGTGCTTTGTAGCTGATATGTCTTACCATACACTGAAACCTCACATACACTGCTGCTGGTGTGCTCTATGCCAAATTAAGATGAATTTTGAGAGCTTCCTTCTTGGGTTCTACTTTGTGATGTTTTCTCCAACTCCTTTGTCATTTTCAGCATCTGTGTTTATTTGTTCAGGATTCGACTGATATTCCTTTGTTAGTTTTCATTATATTGTTGTTCGATTCAATGTTTCTGTCTGCCTTATTCAAGTTGACAGCACCACAAAACCATGTAAACATACATTTCAGGATGAATGACTGTAAAATGTTCAGGTCAAAGTGTGTTTCTGTGCACTTAATGAACTTATGTGGATTTCCTTGTTTGAGAGAATTTGTGGATTTCATCTTATCTGCTTGCCTGCTGTTGTATTCGGGTCTTGAATTTTTAGTGTTATTTTTAACAGATGAATTGTCATACCAAAGGATGAGGCACATCATTGCGATCTAGATACCACAACCCAGGTTTGGATGTCTGATATTAAACAATGAACCACATTTGCTAATTTCGTTTCCTATTTTCTATCATTCGCTCCTATTTTTTTAGAATGTATATGCATGAATCGATTAAGATGTTCAGTATATACGTGATCTTTGTTCTACTATGTTAGCCTCAGCCCTTCACTTCATACCCTATATGTATCTAGCGTCTTCAAAAATGCATATGGCCATAGTACAGGGTGCTCAGGGAGCAGTCTGAATGTTCCTCATAATATTCCTGTACAAAACATTAACTGCTACTCTCTTGCTTTGTTCCTTTCTTCAGTGTTGTCCGCACAACTGAGTACTCCTTTTCAATTGACTTGCAGGTGCTCAGGTGCCTCGCTAACCTGTAGATTTCATACATTGTACGGCTCAAGCACAGGGAAAATGCCATAAAAAAGGATCAACACATTAGGCCTCCTTAATGTACCATTGAAAATCACTTCACAATTAATACAGATACATTGTTCATGCAGAGATCAAAATCATTGTCGCTCATATATAATCATATGATATCCTATATATCCAGGTTCGTCGCCCGTGCTTCGCACGGGGTACCTACTAGTATTTATAATATTACTGCCCTCATAGCTCCATCCTATGCTGTGATTATTGTTGTTGGATGCGTACCACCCAGCGGCGGACCCAGAAAATATTTTAGGGGGGCTGAACAACACTGCTGTTCGATCTTAAGTCTTAGCCCCCCTACACTATAAAACTTTGTCTAAAAATTTATAGGGCTCTACAAGGGGTTTCACTGCTCCGAGATGGGTAGGGAGGCTTGAGCCCCTCCCGCCCCACCGCTGTGTCCGCCCCTGGTACCACCCATAGCCTCAAGGAATGAAAAGGACAAATTTGATTGACTTTCTGGTTTCATCAGCCAAGCAAGATTACACGCCACCAAAGACCAAACAAGCAAGTTTGACCTTGACGAGTAATCCCTACGAAAGGAGCAAAAGGCAAGTTATACTTGTTCGTCATCTATGTTGTGCCAAAGCACACTAGGTCTTTATATTGTTTATAGAGGCATCACAACACTTTGAAACTGTAACGCAAAACTGTGTAATCGAGAAAAAAACAGATGACCTACTTTGGTTCCAAAAAAAAAAAAAAAGGAAAAAGATGACCTACCTTGAAATTGGATATGCCAAAATCAATGGTACTTGATTCTGTGCAGGTCACTAAAATGGGCTGTTTACACATCATACAACACATTGCTGAGTTTTATTGGGATCAAATCAGAAAAGATAATTGAAAATATGATTTGGAAGGCACCTTCCCTACTGTGTCAGATGGAGTGGTGTCATATAACTACTTTGTCATGCCAAAGGAAACAGTGCTACTAATCTACTATAGAAACATCCACATTGGATACGTCGTCCGCCGCGATGCTGGCCGTCGTGACGCAGCTCCCGGCGCTGCTCGCCGGAAGGACGACGGCGCTGAAGGAGCTCCGCGACACGCCCGTGGAGTTCCTTGGCGTGCCGCCGCTCCCCGCGTCTCATCTCATGCCGGAAGTGCTGGAGCACCCGGACGACGAGCTGTGCAGGACCATGGTGGACGTGTGGAAGCGCAACACGGAGACCGACGGCGTCCCGGTCAACACGCTGGAGTCGTTGGAGAGGCGCGCCGTGGAGGCACTCATGGATCCACGGTGTGTCCCCGGCCGGGTCCTGCCACCGATCTACTGCATCGGGCCACTGGTCAGCAAGGGCGGCGGCCACAGCAGCAGCTTGACCACGACAGCGGAGGAGAGGCACGAGTGCCTGGCATGGCTCGACGCGCAGCCCGAGCGCAGCGTAGTGTTCCTCTGCTTCGGGAGCAGGGGCGTGCTCTCGGCGGAGCAGCTCAGGGAGATCGCCGTCGGCCTGGACAAGTCCGGGCAACGGTTCCTATGGGTCTTGCCGGCTGTTATTGCTGGCACCGGCACCGGCACTGACGACGTGCTGAAGAATAATCAGGATGAACTCCTTCCACGGGGTTTCTTGGAGCGGACCGAAGGCCGAGGCCTCGTCGTCAAGTCATGGGCACCACAGGTGGATGTGCTCCGGCACCCAGCGACTGGTGTGGAACTCGACTCTGGAGGCCATCTCGGCAGGGGTGCCAGCGCTGTGCTGGCCGCTCTACGCGGAACAGATGCTGAATAAGGTGCTGATAACGGTGGGCATGGGCATTGGACTATTGGAGTAGAGCTGGAAGGGTACACCACAGGCTTCATCAAGGCCGGAGAGGTGGAGGCAAAGGTGAGGCTGGTGATGGCCGAGCAGGCCGAGGCGGAGCTAAGAGCACGAGTGGCAGCATACAAGAAAGCAGCGGATGCGGAGAGCGGCTGGAAAGCCATGGCGCGGGACATTCCGCCATTGCCGGCTCGAAGGTTGTCGCCACAAGTTACTCCGGCGGATGCGATGGCCAATCCGACAGTATTGTCGAAGCGCTGTTCGCAGGACTCGCCTTCGCCTTCTTCGTTCACGGCGGCAGGTGACTCTTGGAATCTGGAGTCGCTGGCGGCAAGTCTCTCGACGTCACCGGTCAATCAAGCGGTGCATCCAAAGTTCCAAACCCACCGACTGATGGTGCTGGGCGCGGTCGTGCAACCCAGCACGGATCGTTCGATGTTCCTGCTCGGGGGCGTGTGATCCAGCATGGCCCTCCTGGTGGTTGTCTCCACCAGCAGGGTGCGGCGACAGTTGCTGGCGCTGCTCGCGGCCGTGGAGTTGGGCCCCTTCGTCCGCAACATGCCGATGACGAAGCTGCAGCTGACCTGGGCGGGTTCCAGCCTTCCAGGGAGCCAACCAAGGCTTCGATCCCGGCTACGGCGGCTACGGAACGGCTGCCGGACGTAGCCGGGGATGGCCTCGACAGACTTTTCGTTCACGTGGTGGCCGGAGATTTAAAACCATACTTCTATCATATTCTACATGCACCACTCCCGCGCTAGAAAGACTCCAAGAATGCTCTTGTGTCGGTTGTTGGTGGTATGATTTCGAAGGATCAGCTAGTTCTCTAGCTTTAGCTTTAGAGAATTGTGCCGGTAAAATGGAGGTGAAACCCTGTAGCCCATAATGACAAGTCAGTTCCCTTCAAAGGTCGAATTACAGCGATCTATGAATTATGGTGGGGCGGATGTGATGGAAAATGGGGTCGCAACACGGGTGTACAGTTAAAGTTCCAAGAGTGGCATGTCAAAGGATAAGGTTTCCTCCTCCCTAAAGTCTGGCTTCGGGTTATTGGTATTAGGAAGCCACTGCGAGAATATCTCAATTTGTGGGTGGTCGGAATTAATGTTCGGTTCAACACAAATGGTGGATATGGTTAGGACTAGGAAAAATAATTTTGAGCATATTTTGGTGGCTGTTTTGGATCCGGCGTTGGTTCCATTTAAGATGGACGTTGTCACTACAGGCCACTATTTTGAGCTTGAGATAGAGATGGAAAAAGTCAGTTTCGACGACAGAGATGGCAGGGAGTGGAAGAAGGATGAGAATGCGGCGGATAAAAAGGATGATAGGGTAGCGAAGCCGAACCATGCTACGGAAAAAGATAACAATGCTCTTGATGATCTTGGAGCTAATTCCTTGGGAAACAATTTTGCTGTAGAAACAATTTAGTACTTCCTATTTTAAATTCCGATAAAAAGTTGTTGGTGTCCAGAAACCAAAGGTTCATGAGTCAGGTCTCCTTAGCTGTACAGCAACATTAGTCAACTGTTTGTTGGGTGGTTCAACTGCAAGCTCCTTATGTAACGTGTCATCACATCCTTAGCCATGATGAAACCTGAAGGTCTAAAAAATATCCCATCGAGATGTCACTATGACAAATCAGCACAAAGGAGACACGTTAATTAGTGACTCAAAATTAAAACGCATCACTAATGTTATATTAGTGACTAGGTAAACAAAACACATCCCTGGTTAGTTGTCGCCCATGGCCAGAAAACAAAACGCGTCACTAATGATAAGTTATCAATGACTCTTCTTTGCTAGACACGTCTCTAGTCGACGAGTGACTCGTTGAAAGCCCAAATTTGATTTTGGATAATTGATGAAACCCTAGGACAAACTTTTGATCTAAGTGTGTGAATTAGATGAGGTAGTCCAATCCAAGTGTTGGAGCTCGATGATGGTCATGGAGAAGGTGATGGCCACAAATGAGATGATCAAGTGCTCCAACTTGGAAAAGAAGAAAGAGAAAAATAAAAATCAAGGAGATCAAGGCAAAGGTATAAAATATGTTTTTGTTTTGACACTTAAGACACCATAGAGGGTGTAAGTGCATTTAGGATCGATAGCCATACTATAAAAAGGGGAAATCTTTGGCTAAGCGGTTATCGAGTGCCACTAGGTGACATGATTCTTGCATATGCATTTAGGAACTTAGTGTGCTAATCTTGACCCTTGTAAAATGCTTTGAAAAATGCTAACACACGAGCACACAAGTTCTACACTTTATGGTTAGCAACTTGGAAGCAAATGGTGAAGCGGTTGAGGAGATAGAAAAAAGAAAAGGAGTTGAGACACAGGGACCGAACCCTGTTGCGTATTGACAGGACCCTGACCGAGGTGGGTCCAGTCAGTGTTCTGGCGCGGCCCAGAAGGCGTGGAGGCGACCAGACCTAGGCGCGCGGGAGAACTGGACCCGGCGCCCAGAGTCTGGTTGTGCGGCTTACTGGCGGCGTGGACCCGTGGCGCACGCTGGGCAACTAGACCCCAAGGGTCAGTCCGGTCATGCTCGACTGGACCCAGTCCAAAGGGTCTAGGAGCTCTCTATTCGTTTTAGCGTGTGACCGGACCCTGGTGGCGAGGAGCGACCGGACCCGATGTTGGTACGTCTGGTCATGGCTGGGCAACACGCGGTGGCGTTCGGTGTGAGGACCGGACCCACGACAGAGTCCGATTATCAGAACCGCACCAAGCTCAGTCAGTTTTTAGTGCTCCGAGAGCTTACTGGAAATGATCAGACCCTGAGTGGCGCTGAGTCCGATCGCTGCTCAGGTGAGTTCGGTCCTGACTTAAGTGACTATGCGATCACGAGATGGCCGTAGGAGATCAACAGCCGTTGTTTGAAGGGGTGCCATGTGGCGGCCATCTGGAGACTGAACCCAGGTGATAGGACTCTGGGGTAAGTCTGGTCATAGAGTCTGGTGGCCCCCCTAAGGCACCAACGGCTAGTTGAAGCTTGGGGCTTCTATGAAAGGACTTGGGGCGCCTTGGGCTCACTCTCTTGGACATTTTCACCTATGATACATCCTTGTGAGCCTAAGCAAACACCTTCCACTCATCTTCATCATTGATTTATCATCATAGTGAGATTGGGAGTGATTCCAAGTGCATTTTCTTGAGTAATTGCATCTAGTGGCACTTAGGGATCATTGTGGCTGTGGAGTTCTTGTTACTCTTGGTGGTTGCTGCCACCTAGACGGTTTGGAGCAGCGGAGGAGCTTTGGCATGTGTTGGTATGTTTGTGGCTGGCTCCAGTGATTGTGAGGGGTCTTGTACCTTCCCCGATGAAGAGCCTAAAGGTAATTGTAGTAAATTGCTCGTGTCATTGAGTTACCTCACTTGTGGGTAGGTTCTTACGGCGCCATTTGTTGGCTAGGTGTGTGATACCTATTAGCCACCGAACTACCAAGTGTTGGTCGATACAACGGGGACTAGAGTGCTGTAAGCACGTGAACCTCAAGAGAAAAATCTTGTGTCCCTTGTGTGATTGGATTTCTCCCGGTGATTGGATTGCCTTCATATTGTGATTGGTTCATTCCTCGACAAGGCAATATAATCACCATACTCACTCCCTTACATTTCTTGCAAACTAGTTGCCAAGCTCTTTAGTGTAGTTAGTCTTTGAGAGCTTGTTAGTTTGGTTAGTATGGCTCTTTAGTTAGTCTTTGAGAGCACACTAGCTTAGTGAGTAGTGACTTAGCTTTTGTGTGTGCCTAGTGATCATAGCAATTAGAATTATTGGGATAGGTGGCTTGCAACCCTTGTAGAGCTAGAGTAAAATTGCATTACACCATTTGTTGTACTAATCAATTGCTCTAGTGCTTTGTAGAGTTTTAAAATTTGCTATTCAACCCTCCCCTCTAGCCATATTAGGACCTTTCAAGTGGTATCAGAGCTGTGGTCACCGTTTGATTGAAGTCTTAACAACCTCAGTGTCAAAAGATGGCTTAAGTTGTGTTCAACCATGTGGGGGGCAAACCATCGTTCTTCGATGTCACATGCTATGACTATTGGAAGAGAAAGATGAAGATGTATCTTGGTTCAATCAATGATCAAGTGTGGGATGTGACCGAGAGTGACTATGTGATTCTCGATCCCGACAATCTCACCAACCAAGACATGGCCAACAAGCAATGCAACACAATGGCTCTCAATACCATTTACAATGCCATTGATTCCAAGGTGTTTGAGCAAATTAAGAATTGTGAAAGAGCTAGTGAGGTGTGGAAGAGATTGGAGGAAATATATGAGGGCACACCGGCGGTGAAGAGTGCCAAGCTATACATCCTCAAGGACAAGTTGACAAGCTTCAAGATAAAGGATGATGAGAGCATTCCGGAGATGTTCCATCGATTGCAAGTGATTGTCAATGATTTGAAGGCTTTGGGTGAGAAGATCAATGATGATGATGTTTCTCATAAGTTCTTGATGTGCTTACCTCCAAGATTTGAGATATTGAGATTGATCATCATCAGAGGAGGACTAAAGCAACTAACCCCCAACCAAGTACTAGGTGATGTCATGACACAAGAGACATACCATATGGAAAGAGAAGGGATTGATCAAGATGAGAAGAAGGATGAAGACAAGAAGAAGAAGAGTGTAGCATTCAAGGCTAGCTCATCATGCAAGAGCAAGGGAAAAGCAAAGAAAGAAGAATCAAGTGATGATAAAGATGCTAGTGACATTGATGATGAGGCAATGGCTCTCTTTGTGCGCAAGTTTGGAAGATTCATGGAGAAGAAGGGCTATGGTGCAAGAAAGAGAAGAGACAACAACAAAAGAAAAGGTTATGTGAGATGATGCTACAAGTCCAAGAGTAAGGATCATGTTTGTAGCAGATTGTCCCTACAATAGTTTCAATGATGAAGATGAGAAGAAGGAAAAGAAAGAGAAGAAGGAAAAGAAGATGACCTTCCAAAAGAAGAAGAAGGGTGGTGGCTATGAGGTGACATGGGATAGTGATGCATCATTGGAGGATAGAGACTCTAGTGATGATGACAAGAAGTCAAAGAAGGCACTTGCAAGCATAGCCATCAACAACAAGCCTTCCATCTTCAACACTCCATCAACATACCTCATGGCAAAGCCTACCAAAGTAAAATATGATGTGAGTGATAATGATGAATGTGAAAGTGATGATTGTAGGAGTGATGATGATGATGAGGAGTACACCAAGGAGGAGCTCATGGACATGTTGGAGCAAGTCCACACTTGCTTTGAGATGAAGAGAAATGAGTGCAAAGAATTATGCAAGAAGGTCAAATCTCTTGAGTAATCCTTTGATGAGCTTAATGCTTCTCATGAGAGTATAAGAGAAGACCATAAGGAGCTTGGCAAGGCTCACTCCAAGCTTGAAAAAGTCACTCCTCTTTCCTTGAGAAAGTCAAGAAGGAGGAAGCCAAGACGGAGCAAGTGATTGTATCATGTGATGTGGGACTAACATGTGATATTCTTGATGAATCTTTTTATAATCCCATTGTTGTTGCTCTTACTAACCCTTCTTGTAGCACTACCACTTCTACTTCACCGTTGAGTGATGGTTTCACTTGTGATGCCTCACTAAAGATGGAAAATGAGACCCTCAAGAAGAAGGTGAATGAGCACTCATGCCTTAGGCAATGCCTATGGTGGAGATGCCTGTTTGCTAAAGTGCTTGGGTAGCCAAAGGTTTTCTCTCAATAAAGAGAGATTAGGCTATACCCCTAAGAAAGGCAAGGTGGCCTTTGTCACTTACAAGACTAGTTTTGTGAAGGGCAATGGTCGGTTTCATTACTATAGAAAACTAAACACCGCTGGCTCCAGAACCCTCATTACCGACGATTTTGGCCTCCGTTGGTGTATGTTGGCGGTGATCGGCAACCTTTATCTCTGCCAGTTGTGCGTCGGTGGTGATGGTATTTTACCACCGTCGGCCCAGCATACCATAGGGTAGTGATGGTGTCTTACCACCACTGGCCCAGCATACAATACGGCGGTGATGATGTAACCATTAACGTCGGTTCGGCGTATGATCCGGTGGTGATAATGTAACCATTGACACCGGTTCGACATACCATCTGGCGGTGATGATACATCCATCGACACTGGTCCAGCGTACGATCTAGCGCTGATAATGTAACCATTGACACCGGTTTGACATACCATCTGGTGGTGATGATATGTCCATCCACGCCGGTTTGGTGTACCATCATCCGGTGATGATTGGGCCATCGACGCCGGTCCGGCGTATGATCCAGCAGTGATAATGTAACTATCGACGCCGGTTCAGCACACCATCCGATGGTGATGATACGTCCATCGACGTTGTCCTGGCGTACCATATAGTGGTGATGATGCAGCCATCAACGCTAGGCCAGCGCACCATTCGGTGGTAATAATGCACCTATCATCGTCGGGTCATCGTACCAACCGGCGGTGATAATGGACCTATGACACCGGATCAGCGTACCGTCTGACTGTGATGACAAGACGTCAACGCCGGTTCGGTGTACCATCCGTCGGTGATGTAGGTGCCATTGCACGCGGCTAGTGTTCCTTCCGGCGGTAATGAGGGCCAGCGTCACTGTCGCCATTGTGTTTGTTCCAGCAGTAATGTTGTGTCCATTACCGCCAGTGTTACCACTGTGCATCATTATTGTTCACAATACATTATAGCAGCAACAATACACAAATTTCATGGCTTACGCATCACCAGCAACATATATAGACAGAGTATTGTATCCAAACATATATCACCACCGAAACAAAAATATCCATACAAAATGACAACAACAAACATAGTTTTCAAACACTGGCATCCAACAACAGTGAATATATAGTTTTCAGAACACTAGCACCTTGATTAGAGAAGGTGATGGACTCCCTTGGGGTTCATGACTTTGTCTATAATGAAACCAGAAAGATCTTCTTGGAACCTAGATATCTCCAAATCAGTCAGCTCCAGTGTAGATGACACTTTAGTCTAGAACAAAAGAAAAAGGTGAAACACAGTTAAGAAAAGCTTTGCTACACACTCAAAGTATGTTGCAAGGTCATCCAAATTTCTAAAGGCGTCGAGGGGCCAAACCTGTGAGCCGGAGAGAGCAATGATGAGGCTACGCATGTAATGCATGACATAGAACTAGCAGAGATCATTACCCATAGGCTGCATTGGGATCGAACCAGCCGATATAACTCAAAACCTAGATCTACCAAGCTCATGATGTTTCTTGGACCTTGAACTTCTTGTAGGCCCTGTGCGACAAGTTCATGATAGCGACATAAGATGATCAAAGCTATGTAACAAATAATCTTATCATTGCCAATGTATTACTAGCTTGTCTTACTTGTTTAGCGCCTCAATGAAGGGATGGATGTTCTCTAGTTGTCTCCCTCGAGAGTTGTAAACATTGATAGTGGTCCTCTCTATGCTGATGTCAAGAAGGACATGATGGTCGCTGTTGCATTCACAATGCCACCGTTGGTTCCAATTAGGTTCAACCCTCAAATATGTAATGGAGTAGAAAATTAGGCATTTACAACAAACTTACACGTAGTTGTAGGATAGAAGTATGCTGCAGGATCTGTTGAGATGGAAGCTCTTTGCCAATTCATCAATGGTGCTAGTGTACTTTAGTTTCCCATGATTGCATACCACTATGTTCAAGAAGCCTATTTGAATCTGTTGCGCACTGCAGAAGTCTGCCTCCTTCCTACAAAACAATGTGTAGTTGTTAGAAACTCAACTTAGAGCTATAAAATGCATGGTGTACTATCTAGACTTACATGGTCCACAAGCTCATGATATGAATGTCTAGGGCCAACTTTTGGTAAAATTGAGACAATGCCTTGAACTGAATCCACAATGAGTCATCTTTTCCCCTATACAAATATTTATCCACAATTCTTGCCCCAAACTAAACACTACATTGACCTTTGTACCAATTACACACCTCTCGCCCTCTCGGTCCTAATTTTAGGACTTCTTCGAGAGCCACCAGATCACCCCCAGCCTAAAACTGCCATAGAGGTGGCACCTCTCTATCCCACTGAAGCCCAGCATCTAGAAGTTCTTCCTCTATCGTTGTGTTTTCTTGCAAGTTCTGAGATGGTTGAGTTATAGTCCTAGTAGATGGACCGGTCTTGCGAGTCTTGGGTCATAGTGGTGATGAAATACTTGGTTCCCTGTATTGGTGCGAGTCTTCCAAGTCTTTGTCATCCATATCATCGTCAGATTTGGAATTTGAGCCAAAGGATATGTAGCGCTTGCACCAAAAAACTTGCAACCCAAATTCTCCCTAGTGTCTTCCTATCCTCATTCTCTAGGTGATCTAACTCAACTACACGATACCTGGTCTTAGTTACTACATTAGTGGTCACCTTGGAGTACCCTACAAACAACATATGGTTCTGCAGCACATCCCCTGCTTTGCCACAAGGATAGGAAAGACCTTGCGCCACCTTGGTCTTATAGAACTTCTCTTGCACGTATAGGTTGTAAGGTATTGGCTCCATGATCTTATCAATGGGGAATGTGAGACATGCGTCATCGAGAGCAAGCGGTGTGCTTCCACAGCTACTCCGTACTTGGTCTGGCTCATGACCCTGACCGCAGCGTCCTCATCTGGTGCCAAAGGATGGTTCTTCATTCTCTCCTCAAGCTCTTGAAGAAAATGTTGATTGTTTTCTTTCATTTCTTGTCGAACAACCTCCATCAGACATTGCATCTCCAATTATTTTTCAGCATTCCTCCTCATTTAACTTCTATACATGGAGACGTCATTTGGGAAGGAAAGCTCCCATGGAATAAGTCCGAACCCTCATGTACGACTAGGATGCTTTTTGTTTCTCAGTGCCTGGGTTAGCTGATCATTCTCCCTATTAGGATTCAAAGTACCATTAGCAACTTCCTCGTGGACCGCCTTCACCCTTTGTGCCAGTTCCTTGGTTGCAGCATCCTGATAACTTAGGGAGCCATCTAGGTTGAAGGTAACCCCCTCCCAAGAAGGAACCTTATAGAGTGAGGATCCTAGTTAGATGTACAGACCGTAACACTGCTCTGGGTTAGCTCCTCCTCCTGTTCCCAATGTTAGAGTTTCCTCGCATAGCAATGCGACATCCTATTTTTGTGGGAGTTGATCATATTTTCCTTACTCTATTCCTTCACCTCATCCAATTCCTTCCAACTCACGAAATCACTCCAATACTCTTGCTGATGTGGGTATTTATGCCATTCTGGCTTGATGCCCTACTTTACATAGTTTTTGTTCAGGTAGTACTTAAAATACTTGAATGAGTTGCCCACGATAAAGAATGCCCTCTCCTTTGTAACCTCTTCATCAAATCCAGTAGGAAACTCAAATAGGCCCTTCAGCTTCTGCCAGCAAAGTTCCATCAGACTAGATGGAACCACCCATTCGCTATCCTTTTTATGCTAGTACCTGTACTTGATGGGTATGTTGTCCTTCACTAACACCCCGATGGCCATCTTGTATAGCTCCATGACACCAACTGGCTCAATGGGTTCTTCAGCCGGATCCACCAAGGTGATCACATGTTTAGCGCCGCTGGGCAAGGTGGGCAACTTGCTTGGCCCTTGCTTAGCCTAGCACCTAGCTGGCCTATCTATTGTGGTTGTTGTGTTACTCTTGGTGGGATGTGCCTCCTACACACACACACACACACACACACACACACACACACACACACACACACACACACACACACACACACACATATATATATATATATAGATCAAATACTTCAGCTATAAGATTGTTGTATATATCAGAGTTGTCTTAGGTACGGAAATACAAAGATGGATTACCCGTCATTTCCCTAGAGGTCGAGGAAGGGGAAGATAGTTCACCACCCTCAGGCCATGCTACTACATTCAGAGGCTGACTCCCCGAATCAGTCCGACCAGTCTGTCGTCGATTGGAGACCATTTGCCATGTCAATCATCCAACATAAGCCATCCTATTAAAAGTCCTAACAAAACACAATTTTGTCAAGCCATTCAATTCAAAACTTAGTGAAAAAAATGACTTGATGCTACCTAGCAAGGTACCATAGACAACGTTCAAATATGGGTACACATAACTAAAATAAGAACTTAATAGGTGACGACGAACCTTGCGATGAAGGTACTCTACAAGTCATTTTTCACCTACACAAATAAAAGCAGCCTTATTCAACACCAGATGCCTAAGCTCTAGATGAGTACTACCTCCATCCAGAAAAGAAAGCAATTATGGGATCCGTGCCAGTCAATATAGCTCAAGTTTGACCAAGTTTAGAGTAAATAGTATTAGCATTTATGTGTCAAAATAAATTTATTATGAAAATATATTGTATAACTAATCTAATGGTACTTATTTTATATCATTATTGTTTGTACTTTTTATATAAATTTAGTCAAAGTTCAAACGGCTTGACTTCTTAGAAAGCGAGAATTGCATCTTTTTATGGACGGAGGGACTACATATAAATGGTAAAGCTGCGACGGATCTATCCATATGATAGTTCTACATGCAAATTGAGTTCTACAATATGTTATCTTTAACTTCTAGTTCTAAATAAATGGAATGCAAACACAATGAGGAAAAGATACAAGAATCTACCCCTAGGCTGCTGATTTCACTTAATCAACATACAAGAGTAATTGATGGCTCATACTTCACCACTATTCTACAATTGACCCTGCCCAATCCAAAGTTTATTTACCTCAGGTCTGTAGGAAACGGCAGCTGGAGAGGTGGGATTCGATAGCAAGGAAAATGGATAGCGAGCTCTACAGCCGCCGCCGAACGGTGGAGTGGGAGGAAGCTAGGGGGGGTAGACCACTATGAATGGTAGAGTAGGGGGGCAAGCCGGTGGTCAGGACGCCTATGAATGGTGGAGTAGGGGGAAGCCGATGGGTAGGCCACCACGAATGGCAGTGACGGTGACTCAGCGAGTGGCGAGCGGCTCCAGGGGGCGGAAATGGAAAATTTGGGAATTGTTTTTGCCACGGGCACTTATATACCAGGTTCATTTTACACCGACGGTGCGAACGTTAGGATGGTGCTGCTCATCAGCATCATCGCCGGTATATAAGTGCGTTGAGACGTGATGTTTTCCACTCAGCCAGGGAACCACTATATCATGCGCTGAGACATTGATAGCCAAGTTTTCAGGGCACTTTAGAAACTCTAATTTTAGTTGCCAAATTAACCTGATTGGTTGATAACCAAAATTGACATTACCTAATATACTAATATATATTGGTTTGTTGCCAAACTTTGCAGTTCTAATGTATGAACTGCCCCAAATTACATTGAGAGCAGTACGTGCCATCCCACTGCTCCAACTCATTTTTATACTTACTTCTACTTCTATTCTACTGTTAATCTACTTCTCCATGACTTCAATACAAGATCAGTGCCATCCCATTGTTCGAAGTCATTTTTCATTCTAACTTATATTCTACTTCTACTACACGACTTCACAATATAAGATTAGTGTCATCCCACTGATCGAAGTCATGATTGCAAATTACATATGTAGCTCCCAGTACATAGAAGGCCTGGCGACGATGCATATGGCGCCCTTCTCCTTTAGATCCAGCCGTCGTCATCCTCGCTAGATTCCTCCTCGCTAGCAGCGGTCAGTGGCGGAAGCTAGGCCTCATTCCTCGCTAGGGCATGGTGGCAGCTCTTCTTCTTGTGGTCCATGGCATTGGATTTTGTGACCCCTAGGACGTGGTTCTTGGCCGCATCCTTGTTCCACTGCCGGTTTGCCCAACCAAGGTAGATGGGGCACCATAGCTGCCCACGCTGTTCGATGATGCGCAGAGTGTGACCCTTTGGGAAGGTCATCACGTACCCACATGCACGGTCATCGTCGGAGTCAGTGGTGACGTAGCTCGAGGAGTGTGGGAACGGCAACTTGGGGAGGGGGAGCGTGCCGACGAGGGTGAACTGGTGAGCGCTAGAACTTATGAGGGCAAACGGGAGCGCGACGGAACCGACAACGACGAATGGGAGGATGATAGGACCGATGAGGTTGAGGGTCTCGAATGAGACTAGTGTGACCAGTGCGAATGAGAGGAAGATGATGGAGGCACCGGCGCATAGCGCTCATGCCTAGTCATCAAAGATGCTCATGGCATCCAACGCATTAACGCGGTGGACAAGGTAGCATGCTAGGACGCCTAATGGTGATGAGCCCCAGACCACTGTGAGCACTGTGAGGCCAAAGGCAATCGGGAACGGGAGTGGGAGCTCAACATGGAGACACACTGCGAAGAGCGTGGATGGGGGACTTGGAGTTTACAGTGATGAGATTGGTGAGGCCAGGTTTGTGCAGGTGGAGAAGCCAACAGAGGGCATTTAATGGGAGTCGCGCTTCGATTCAATGTGACATGATGGAGAGCATTAGGATGGTGCCTCGGGAACCACAATCAGGGCGGCCTTGCCGTGGCCCGTGGATCACACCGGATTCCAAACTGGCATTGTTTTGGGCTGAGCTATCTAGATCGTGTCCAAGCCACAAAGTAGTGCATAGCCGGATGATACGCCAGTCAATAGATAACATCACCGATCAACTTGTCAAGTCAATCTAAAGAAGGATGACACATGCACCGGATGATATGCAACTAAAAAATGTGACATGGTTAGGGCACCCATAATGGCTAGCTCTAAGCATTTTTTTATATTTTAATAGAAGAGAGAAAAATATAGCTCTTGATCAAGAGCTAGGCTCATACACACATTCCAAGATCGTATGAGAGTGTCATGTGGACCTAATCATACTGAGCCATTGCTAAAAGCTAGCACTATTGGAGAGGTTGGCTTAGAGCTAGTGTTGTAGAACCGACCAATTTATAAGAGTACAAGTACGATGGCAGCCCGCAAGCGGTCGCACTGGCATACTTGAACCCATATAAACCCGGTAGTCCGTCGAGTACCACGATGGGCCTTAATAAACAATTTACAACAACCAAGATCGTACATGATTCAACATACATGCCACATATTACATAAAGTTCACAGATACATTTCATCATCAGAGTATGAATAAAAGTTATTACAAACCGAGTTTGATAGATAAAGCGGAAGCAAATAAGTTTAAAAATAAAGTTTCCAACATAGTTTGATACAGTGCCAAGTAGGATCACGGTCCACAAAAGCAAAGATAGGGATTAATAAAGAAGCCTGCCCAAGGCTTACTCCTCATCCATGGTGGGATAGAAGCAGCTCTTGCAATAACCATGATACACAGTGCCATCTGCAACAATGGGAAATAAAACCCTAAGTACGAGAAGGTACTCAGCTAGACTTACCTGTCATAAACCAGAAATAAATGACTCCAAGGATTATGCAAGGCTGTATAAGTGGGGATAGCTTGATAACATTTTGCATAAAGGCAATTAACTTAGTCGTACAATTCAAATTCCTTTAACAAGTTAATTATGACTATCCTTTTCTAGATTAGCAACTATCCTGTGCCAAACATGTGGTATATCATTTAAAAGCATACAATAGTAACCATAGCAGGTATTGTACTTCCATATTCATTCAAACCATCATGTTCCATAACACAGTTACTACGATGTTGGGATTAGCCAAGTTTCTCACTATCCAGGAGAGACGGCGATTCGAATCGATTTCAACCAGCTGGGAATTTATTCCTAACACAAACCTAGGCATACCACGCGAAGGCAGCCTTAGGTCACCTTTGGTATGACTCAGGTCCACATTTTGTGGGTCTGTACCGCGCCGCACAATCTGGGACACCAGATGCCAGGACATTCAGGCCTAGCCTGCCCTTGGGCTCAGTCTGATCATCCCCCAGAAGGAGCGCACAACAGAACAGGTCCCAGCCTGAGTTGAATTACTCGGCTTTGCGTTCGGAATGAGTTATCCGGCCAGCTAAGTGAGAGGCATGCGTTCAATCTTGTCAGAAGCGCCAACAACGGTATGGTCCTTAATCGACACAGACAGGGATAGATCCACACCCAAGACCTCCATGTCTTGTTGCTTCTCTATCGACATCCCGCCCGGTCTCGATTTTCTTTTACCCCATGGTTCTGTTCCATGATAGCAAATATAGCCAACCGTGCTTCGGTATCCACCTATATCTCATAGGTGACAGGACATCACCCGACTTCTACCGGTCTAAGCATGGCTAAGCATATATTCGATCCTGGACCTATACCGGTTAAAGGTGTAATATCTGGACAAGGAATTTATATGTATCAAGTGGTTCCATTCAACTCTTATAACCTAATGCATCAATCATAAATACTCAAGTAATCATTTGTAAAATACTAGGAGACTTAGAATGCTCCGGGGCTTGCCTCGCAGAAAGGAAGTGGGGCGGTGGTCAGGACACTCCGGAAGCTCTTTAGGATTCTGCTCCACACCTTCGAGAGCTGCTACTTGAGGATTCTCCTACTGGTCCCCTTCCTCTGCTTCGTCGAATTCCAGCAACATTATTTCTTCCTCCAATCCTAGATGCATGAATATGGCATAAGGTATTGCGAATGCATACATGCGTACAAGTATAGCATGATGACACATGATGAATGCATTCATATAAGTATTCGTAACAACATGGTGTTAACAAGTGCATCATGTTTATTGAGTAGGTGCATATCTCTTCTCGATTATTTAATTAACTACTTCCACAATGCATCTACTGTATCACAAAATAGCAGCTACTTGTTTTACTCATAACTGGAGTTCTACTAATCCAAATGCAGTGATCCCAGACTTTCTAGAAAGCTTATCAAATTATCTACAACTTTGGTATTAACCATTTTTACAGTAAACATCATTTTTATCATGCAACTTATCAAGCTCCAGAATCTATCCGGAATCATTCCAATCTGCATTACAAAGTAACAATACTTCTACTTCATGTAATCATTCAAAGTTTGACAACACAAAGTCTACCAACAGTTTAAGCATACCAATACACTCAAGAAAACCTAATGGTGAAGCCCAAACTATTTATTTAAATGCCTTTATTATTTTATTTAGACATTTAGGTTAAATAATAAACATATATCAAATGTGCATCATAAATTCTTAAAAATTTACAGTGCCTTACTAATGCTATCAAAGGACTACTGTAAAAGTTTCATGCCATTTTATATAGTAAAACATTCTATACAAAAAAGACAAAGTATAAAGGCTTAAAATAACATAAATAGAAAACCCTAGTGAAAAGTGTCAAGCAACAGATTTCATATTTTTCTTAGCATCCTTAGGGTACTAGGATTACCCCCAACAAATTTCATGAATTTTGGATTCATAAATAATTTATAAAAATTCATACTAGGATTCACTATTTATAAAAGAAAAATCTATAACTACAAATCTACACATGCACTGATCCTCAAATTTTTACCAGAGCTCATATATGTTAAGAATAGCTTACCACAAAAATTTCATAATTTTTGGAGCACAGAAACTCGAGATATAAAATAAATAAGTTTGCTTGCATTCAAAAACACATTTAAAATCTCCATTTAAATCTCCCAAAATTTCTACCGTAAATGTCAAGAATATATTTTTCTTAAATACTAAACTTCCTAAGGAACACTACCAAATTTATTGCACAATTTTTGAAGCTACCAAACTGGAGATATAAAAATTACAAAACAATTCAAAATCTAGAATATTTGAACTAGCCTATACTCTCACTGCCACTGACTGGTGGGACCCGTTGGTCAGAGGACCCACGCGTCAGTGAGACAAGAACAGAGTCGCTACGCTACGCTATGGTGGCGCGGCCAAAGCTCACCGACGGCGAACTTGCCGGCGGTGACATCATCACATGATGATCTACTCGACCTTGCGCACACGTTGCACTACTTGGTGGGACCTCTCGTCGGTGCTAGCAACGGCAGTTGTGGCCATGGCGGGGCAGAAGTGCGGGACGACGGTGAGACACCGGTGGAAGCCACAGCGACTCAATCAAACGGACGTACAAGCATCTACGGGCTACGGGAAGCCTAGCACATCAACTAGCATGGCGAGAGGTGGACGGTGGCGGTGTGGCCACGACGATGGGGTTGGCGGCGGAGCTCCGGCGAGGCTGTGTGTGGGGCTGAAGCTTACCGAGCACCGGCAGCGGGCACGGGTGGGTGCGATGAGCTGCTGGGGTGGCGGTGGAGGGCTGCGGTGGTGATGGAGGAGCTAGGCATGAGCTGGCGCCTTCAACGGTGATGGCGGGCTCTCGGCGCCGAGGCTGCAGTGGCTGTGGGCGAGTGGACGGCGAAGGAGGAGCCGGGAATGCGAAACTGAGGGTGCGGACAGGAGCGGGCGGGTGCTAGGGTGATAATGCCGGGCTCAGGCGCGTCATGGCATGCTCGGTTAGGGCAACGGCGACGCGCGGCTAACGCGACCTCCACGCGGCGGCTCTGTCCTGGCGACGGTCGGCCACTGTGCCGAGCGATTCAGTTAGACAGTCAACTCCGAAGCCGAGCCTAACAGTGAGTTTACACGGTGATTTATCTGCTAAACCGAAGCTCCAAAGTGCAAACGATCTACACGACTTGTGTAGTCCTATGTACCAGCTACAACTTTGGTTAAGGAATCATGCTCAAATTTGCAACTAAAATAGAGTAAAATCATGACCAAGGTCGGTCTGTCAGTCGGTCAGTGAACAAGGACTTAGCAAATTTTGTTAAGTCTTGAATTGTTGATTTTACTGATTTTTGTGATCTCAATTCAAGCATGTTAGGAGCTAAATCAGTTAATGACCCAAACATAAAAGTTGTTCCTTATAGCAAATACTACAACTTTGCTTTAGTGATCTCCTCCATGCAAGGTCTCTAACACCTAGTTCAAATTTGGTCAAACATGTCACATTTAAATGATGATACACTTCAAATCATGGCTTAATGACCTAATTACCCCTAACCATGAATATCAAAGTTGTTCATAATGATACTCTAAACATGTTTAGGCTAATTGCAAGGTCATACAATCATTTCATGTATTAGTCACTCATAGAGCTATTTAGTGTAATCACAAGAAACATGACTTAAGGGCTTGATCATGGGAAGTGACATTCATGAACCATGTTCCATTTGCTAACCTAAGTATTGCCAAAATATTTTTGTGACTCATATCAACCATCTACATGTATACACTCATGATCATATGCATATACACATGGAGACATGAAATAATGAGAAAAGTTGCATATGTTCAAGAAACATATGATAACAAGCAAATGTTGCAGATGTTTCAATCCAATGTTTCAATTGTAAATGCGTGTTTATGAATGCTTGATGCTCATGCTCATGTTATGCAAGTCAAGTTATGCAAGGCTAACACCCGAGGTGTTACAGCCCCTCCCCCTTATAAAAATCTCGTCCCGAGATTTGCAAGACCTACCATTCTTGGAAAAAGGCGGGATAAACTTCTCGTAAATAATCTTCTCTTTCCCACGTAGCATCTTGTTCACTATGATTGTTCCACACCACCTTATAGAACTTAATAATCTTACTCCAGGTTACTCTCTCCATCTCCTCTACTACTCGAATTGGCTTTTCTTCATAGGTCAAATCCGATTGAAGCTGCACGTTGGTGGGTACAATAGCTTCTTCAGGTACTCGAAGACATTTCTTCAACTGAGAAACATGGAAGACATCAAATATTGCACTCATCTCTGGTGGAAGTTGTAACTTATATGCAACATTTCCTTTCTGTTCCAAAATCTTGTATGGCCCTACATATCTTGGTGAAAGCTTCTTTTTCATCCCAAATCTCTTCACCCCTTTCATGGGTGATACTTTCAAGTATATATAGTCACCCACTTCAAAAGTCAGTGGTCTTCTTCTTCTATCGGCATAACTCTTTTGTCTTGATTGAGCTACCTTCATATGCTGTTGGATGATACATACTTGCTCTTCGGCTTCATTGACAAAGTCAATACCAAAGTATCTCCTTTCACCGGGCTCAATCCAATTCAATGGAGTTCTACATTTTTTGCCATATAATGCCTCAAATGGAGCCATTTTGATACTCGCTTGATAACTGTTGTTATAGGAGAACTTAGCTAAAGGTAACCATTTCTCCCATGAACCTTTTGAAGATATAACACAAGCTCTAAGCAAATCTTCTAGGATTTGGTTCACTCGCTCCGTCTGTCCTGAAGTTTGCGGATGGTATGCCGAACTTCTGATTAGCTTGGTTCCCAAAGCCTGGTGTAAGTGCTCCCAGAAATGAGCTATGAACTATGGTCCTCGATCTGAGATTATGGTCCTAGGTACTCCATGCAGTCTCACGATCTGGGAAACATATATCTCAGCGTATTTCCCAACTATATACCTTGTGTTCACGGGTATAAAATGTGCTGACTTGGTGAGACGATCAACAATAACCCATATTGAATCGTGACCTTGTGGTGTCATTGAAAGGCCTATGATAAAGTCCATGCTGATTTTCTCCCATTTCCAACCTGGAATAGGCAATGGCTAAAGTAATCCGGTGGATTTCATATGAACAGCTTTTACTCTACTGCAGTTATCACACCTAGCAACATAGGCTGTGATCTCTTTCTTCATCTTAGTCCACCAAAAACAGGTTTTCAAATCTTGATACATCTTACTACTACCCGGATGGATATACAATTTGGATGAGTGAGCTTCATCTAAAATTTGATTCCTCAGCTCATGGTCCTTTGGTACCACAAGTCGGTCCTCAAACCATACTACACCTCTTTCATCCAATCTGAAATGCTTGGTTCCTGGCTCTTGCATTTTTCTCTTGATGTGACTTATTCCTACATCTGTCTGCTGTAGCTCTATGATTTTGCTCTCAAGTGAACAACTGATCGTGATATTGTGTAGTACAGCAGGATATAATAAGTTGAACCCATCTTCCAATAATGCTTCTGTAGTGTTGTAATGAGGCTTTCGACTGAGTGCATCTGCTACTACATTAGCTTTACCCAGATGGTAATGCACTTTTAAATTGTAGTCCTTAATTAGCTCTAACCATCTTCGTTGTCTCATGTTCAGCTCTGGTTGGGTAAAGATATACTTGAGACTTTTGTGGTCAGTATATATATGACATACATTGCCCAACAAATAATGTCTCCATATCTTTAATGCATGAACAACTGCTGCAAGTTCTAAATCATGTGTAGGGTAGTTGACTTCATGCTTTCTCAATTGCCAAGAAGCATATGCAATAACTCTCCCTTCTTGCATAAGCACACATCCCAAACCTATTCCCGATGCATCACAAAATACATCGAAAGGCTTTTCAATGTCTGGTTGTGCTAGCACAGGTGCTGTAGTCAACAAAGTTCTGAGGGTGTGAAAAGCTGCTTCACATTCTGGTGTCCATTTGTACTTCTCATCTTTCTAAAGTAGTCTAGTCATAGGCTTAGCTATCCTTGAGAAATCTGGAATGAAACGACGATAATATCCTGCTAACCCTAGAAAACTCTAAACTTCATGAATCGAAGTTGGGGCTTTCCAATCCATGACCTCTTGTACTTTTGATGGGTCTACAGATATTCCATCTCTTGATAAGATGTGACCTAAGAAAGGTACTTTGCTCAACCAAAATTCACACTTGCTAAATTTTGCATATAGCTTATGCTCCCTCAATCTGGATAAAACAATCCTCAGATGCTCTTCATGATCTGACTCATTTTCTGAATAAATCAATATATCATCGATAAACACGACCACGAACTTGTCAAGTTTGGGCATGAATACCGAGTTCATCAGGTACATGAAGTAGGCTAGAGCATTTGTTAGTCCGAAAGACATAACCAAATACTCGTATAAGCCGTACCTAGTAGAGAAAGCAGTTTTAGGTATATCCTTTGGTCTGATCTTTATCTGATGGTAGCCCGATCTCAAGTCAATTTTGGAGAATACCTTTGCCTTCGCTAGCTGATCGAACAAGATGTTGATGCGAGGCAATAGATATTTGTTCTTGATGGTCACAGCATTGAGTGGTCTGTAATCTACACACATTCTCAGTGACTTGTCCTTCTTTTTCACAAACAAGGATGGACATCCCCACAGAGATGAGCTAGGTTGGATAAGACCCTTGTCCAATAGATCTTGTAATTGAATTTTAAGTTCTGCTATCTCATTGGGTGGCATTCTATAGGGCCTTCTTGATATGGGTGCCATACCTGGCACTAACTCGATCTTAAATTCCACGTCCCTATCCGGTGGTAGACCTAGTAATTCCTCTAGAAATACATCTGGAAACTCGCAAACCACTGGGATATCACAAAGTGTGGTGGTTTGGGTAGCACAAGCTAAATGTTGGAGTTCAAAATTGTGGGAGAGTGGTACTAGAAAAGCATTCCCTCCCGTGGGTTCCCTCAACATAATAGTACGGGTGCTAGTGTCAATAAGAACACCATGATCCTTCATCCAATTCATGCCTAATATTACACTTATCGATAACCCAGGCAATACTATCAAATCTGTTGTGTACTCCCTCCCTTGTATAGAGATGAGCACATTTTTACTATCTTTTTGGTAGAAATAGTACCCCCTGCTGAACTTATATTATAACACCCTTTGCTTACTTCAATTATTTCTTGATCATGTCTAGATGCAAATGCTTGACTCATAAATGAATGAGAAGCTCCCGAATCAAATAAAACAACAGCGGGATGCTTGTTGATGAGAAACATACCAGCCGTTACAACTTCTCCAGCAAGCACTTCCTCAACAGCGGTATAATCCACGTATCCCGGACATGCCCTTGCGTTCGCCTACCTCTGATTGTTCTGATTGGGTTGCCATTCTTCTTGGGGTGGGGGCATTCCTTGGCCCAATGACCCATTTGGTTGTAGTTGAAACATGGCTGATTATTCCTAGGTCCTATGGAGCTTCTCTGACTGCCAGTCCCTTTTGGTAAGGCAATAGTGAATGCCTTACGGAATGGTTTCTGTGGCATGTTATTCTGAGCTTTAGGTGGTGGAGGCCTAAACTTGGGTGCAGGTGGACGGAATTGTGGCCTAGCTATGATAGGCGCTTTTGACTGGGAAGATCCGGTGGCACCTGCCTCATATGCTCTCTTGCGACCCTTAGCAACGGCATGCATGTTATTGTGGTTTTCTTGGGTCAAGGCATCACTAATAAACTCATTGTACGTGGCACACCTAGAATTGGCCATGGTCTTCATCAGTTTGGTACCCAGACCCCGTTTGAAACTCTCTATCTTTTTCTCCTCGTTATCCACAAAACCTAGAGCATATCTGGACAAGTTGTTGAATGCGTGCATATATTCTGTGAGGGTCTTCGTTCCTTGAGTGACCCTCATAAATTCAGCTGCTTTCATGCGCATTAGGCCCAGGGGAATATGATGTCCCCTAAAAGCCAATTTGAACTGTTCCTAGGTCACTCGCGCATTAGTAGGCAGAGACGACAAGAAATGTGTCCACCAGATCCCTGCTAGTCCTTGCAGCTGATGAGAAGCATACTCAGCTTTCAGATGCTCTGTGACCCTCAGCAGACGAAATTTTTGCTCAATGGTGTTGAGCCACTCATCAGCCTGCAGTGGTTCCTCAACCACCTTGAAGATTGGAGGCTTCGTATCCAGAAATTCCTTGAATGTACTGTGCTAATTTGGCTTGGCCCCTGGTTGATGTGGGTGGCCACGAGCGGTGTTTTGCGCGATGAGGCACAGAGCTTCTTCCATTGTCCTTTGGCTCCCCAAGAACTGGGTAAAGAACTCCTGAGCGGACAGCGACGGTGGTGGTGGTAAGTCATCATTATTGCCATCCTGGCTGCCACCAGCTCCAGCACGGGTGCACGTCATCTATGAAGTTGCAACAATAAGCGATTATTGGTTGATGTCAAGAGATTGTAGATGAATCATAATCATGCCAAACTGAAATTACTGGAGAAAATTCTTAAATTCGCAATAAAAACAGAGGCATAACAATTCATTCTCGCAACATGACATCCCCAATTTGACCACTTATCGCGCTCATAATGCATGCAAATTTAAATCGTGATGACCAACAAAGGACTGGAATTGCATTGATGTTTAACCAAACGTGCGATAGTCGTGCGATTAACAATATTACATGATAGTCGGATTACCAATACCAAATTTGAACTACAGGTCCATTACATGAATAAAGGTGATACATTAGCCCTTCCACTAAGTACTAAGCGATCTAATCCTCATCATGATCACTATCGAGGTCAGAGATAGGATCCTCTCCTCCCTCAGGTTCCACTTCTTCCTCTTCCTCGTCCTCCTCTAGATCCATCTCTGTGGCTCTAGGCGAAACATAAGGGTGGAGCTGGTTATTTAGCTAATGAACCTCCTCATGTAGGTTGTCATTGTACTTTTCCGCATTGGCCAGCTGCTGCTCCAGCTCAAACTGTCGAGCTCTCAGAACATCTTCTGTGGACCAGGCTACATTCCTCTGGTGAGTTAACTGAGCCATCTCTTCATTGAGCCTCTCAATCTCGGCGTCGTGCTCCCTCTGAAGCTGACATCGGTCCTCGCGGGGATGACCAAGAGCACCAGACACACGTCTTAGGCTACCTTCTACTTGATCTAACACCTTCATCACTGCGAACATGGTGCTCATGGCAGGGTTATCACTGTTCTGCCCTTCTGCTGCACCAATCTCCAAAGATCTTCCTCTTGCCTGCTGCCATGAGTTAGTGGAGGGGTTGCCCCTTGGAAAGACTCTAACCAAAGCGGCTGCCAGCTCCTGAGGAAAACAATCCATGATATCCCTCAGTATCCCAAAGGCTGCCCTACCAGCTGCTTCTTCAGTAGTCCTGCTAGTTGACTCATAACACCAACCTGTCCACTCAGAACTGTCACCTCGGGGACGAACAACGGCCTCCAGAGTAACCAAGAGACCCTCCCCCAACTGCTCATTCGCCCAGAAGTAGCGGGGCTCCATTCCATCAGGATAGCCTACATAGCTGAGCACTCTCCACAAGAGTGTAGGCATCCCAAACTCTCCAAGAAACGTGTGGCGTTGATGGGTACGTGGAGCAAGCTGACGGTGGGGTGCTCTGCCTCCGGTGGACTTGCGAGCGGTCTGCTTTGTGTGTGCCATCTGCACCATTAACATGTACCACTTGGTGAGAGACTAGGCCATAATGGAGAAGAGTTACATATCCGAGTAAGAATTTTATAAAGGGAGGAACAATTTAATTATGGGAATGGTAATTATCATGATGCATGCTCGTTCCATACGTCCTCACAAACTTAGGAAAAATTTGTTTCTAATGGTAGACACGGTGGCATACACACGTTCTCTCATATATATCGTAACTAGTCGAGCTACTCGTTTCGTTGTTAGTGTACCTGCATAAAATTTCATTTCAGCCCGAACCCATAATGAAATATGTAGAATGTAATTTAAATAATTCCATATATATATACCCATACATATACTTCTATATCAAGCTACCCGAGAATAATTTAAACCCACAATTAAATACGCACCATATACACATGCAAGCATGCATACATAGTCGTACCAAAGCTAACTCTCCCCGACCGCACGCTCACATCTTGCGGTCATACACTCATCATCTTACCTTGGCGTATAGGCATTTGATCCATACATTACCACTCAAGGGAATGGCATCCATACAATAGCACGCCGTATGGACGATGAAGTAAAAACCCCCATGTTAGTACTTAAATAGCCACCTAATAGTCCTTAATTTGGGCATAAGGAAAGTGATCATTGGCACACTTTAGATTTCAAATACCTATAATATAACTATTAGTTGCTAGAGAAGGGTTTTTGAAAAACAAAAACTTTTGTTTTAAATACACATGTGACAATTAACGTTGAATCTTGCTCTGATGCCAGCTGTCGCAGAACCGACCAATTTATAAGAGTACAAGTATGATGGTAGCCCGCAAGCGGTCGCACTGGCATACTTGAACCCATATAAACCCGGTAGTTCATCGAGTACCACGACGGGCCTCGATAAACGATTTACAACAACCAAGATCGTACATGATTCAACATACATGCCACATATTACATAAAGTTCACAGATACATTTCATCATCAGAGTACGAATAAAAGTTATTACAAACCAAGTTTGATAGATAAAGTGGAAGCAAATAAGTTCAAAAATAAAGTTTCCAACATAGTTTGATACAGTGCCAAGTAGGATCACAATCCACAAAAGCAAAGATAGGGATTAATAAAGAAGCCTGCCCAAGGCTTACTCCTCATCCATGGTGGGATAGAAGTAGCTCTTGCAATAACCATGATACACAGTGCCATCTGCAACAATGGGAAATAAAACCCTGAGTACGAGAAGGTACTCAGCTAGACTTACCTGTCATAAACCAGAAATAAATGACTCCAAGGATTATGCAAGGCTGTATAAGTGGGGATAGCTTGACAACATTTTGCATAAAGGCAATTAACTTAGTCGTACAATTTGAATTCCTTTAACAAGTTAATTATGACTATCCATTTCTAGATTAGCAACTATCCTATGCCAAACATGTGGTATATCATTTAAAAGCATACAATAGTAACCATAGTAGGTATTGTACTTCCATATTCATTCGAACCATCATGTTCCATAACACAGTTACTATGATGTTGGGACTAGCCAAGTTTCTCACTATCCGAGAGAGACGGTGATTCTAATCGATTTCAACCAGCTGGGAATTTATTCCTAACACAAACCCAGGCATACCGCATGAAGGCAGCCTTAGGTCACCTTTGGTACAACTCAGGTCCACATTTCGTGGGTCCATATCGCGCCGCACAATCTAGGACACCAGATGCTAGGACATTTAGGCCTAGCCTGCCCTTGGGCTCAGTCTGATCGTCCCCCGGAAGGAGCGCACAATAGAACAGGTCTCAGCCTAAGTTGAATTACTCGGCTTCACGATCGGAACGAGTTATCCGGCCAGCTAAGTGAGAGGCATACGTTCAATCTTGTTAGAAGCGCCAACAACGGTATGGTCCTTAATCGACACAAACGGGGATAGATCCACACCCAAGACCTCCATGTCTCGTTGCTTCTCTATCGACATCCCGCCTGGTCTCGATTTTCTTTTACCCCATGGTTCTGTTCCACGATAGCAAATATAGCCAACTGTGCTCCGGTATCCACCTATATCTCGCAGGTGACAGGACATCACCCGACTTCTATCGGTCTAAGCATGGCTAAGCATATATTCGATCCTGGACCTATATCGATTAAAGGTGTAATATCTGGACAAGGAATTTATATGCATCAAGTGGTTCTATTCAACTCTTATAACCTAATGCATCAATCATAAATACTCAAGTAATCATTTGTAAAGTACTGGGAGACTTAGAATGCTCTGGGGCTTGCCTCGTAGAAAGGAAGTGGGGCGGTGGTTAGGACACTCTGGAAGCTCTTCAGGATTCTGCTCCACGCCTTTGGGAGCTGCAACTTGAGGATTCTCCTACTGGTCCCCTTCCTCTGCTTCGTCGAATTCCAGCAACATTATTTCTTCCTCCGATCCTAGATGCATGAATATGGCATAAGGTATTGCAAATGCATACATGCGTACAAGTATAGCATGATGACACATGATGAATGCATTCATATAAGTATTCGTAATAGCATGGTGTTAACAAGTGCATCATGTTTATTGAGTAGGTGCATATCTCTTCTCGATTATTTAATTAACTACTTCCACAATGCATCTACTGTATCACAAAATAGCAGCTACTTGTTTTACTCATAACTGGAGTTCTACTAATCCAAATGCAGTGATCCTAGACTTTCTGGAAAGCTTATCAAATTATCTACAACTTTGGTATTAACCATTTTTACAGTAAACATCATTTTTATCATGCAACTTATCAAACTCCAGAATCTGTCCGGAATCCTTCCAATCTGCATTACAAAGTAATAATACTTCTACTTCATGTAATCATTCAAAGTTTGACAACACAAAGTCTACCAACAGTTTAAGCATACCAATACACTCAAGAAAACCTAATGGTGAAGCCCAAACTATTTATTTAAATGCCTTTATTATTTTATTTAGACATTTAGGTTAAATAATAAACATATATCAAATGTGCATCATAAATTCTTAAAAATTTACAGTGCCTTACTAATGCTATCAAAGGACAACTGTAAAAGTTTCATGCCATTTTATACAGTAAAACATTCTATACAAAAAAGACAAAGCATAAAGGCTTAAAATAACATAAATAGAAAACCCTAGTGAAAAGTGTCAAGCAACTGATTTCATATTTTTCTTAGCATCCTTAGGGTACTAGGATTACCCCCAACAAATTTCATGAATTTTGGATTCATAAATAATTTATAAAAATTCATACCAGGATTCACTATTTATAAAAGAAAAATCTATAACTACAAATCTACACATGCACTGATCCTCAAATTTTTACCAGAGCTCATATATGTTAAGAATAGCTTACCACAAAAATGTCATAATTTTTGGAGCACAGGAACTCTAGATATAAAATAAACAAGTTTGCATGCATTCAAAAACACATTTCAAATCTCCATTTAAATCTCCCAAAATTTCTACTGTAAATGTCAAAAATATATTTTTCTTAAATACTACACTTCCTAAGGAACACTACCAAATTTGTTGCACAATTTTTGAAGCTACCAAACTGGAGATATAAAAATTAGAAAACAATTCAAAATCTGGAATATTTGAACTAGCCTATACTCTCACTGCCGCTGACTGGTGGGACCTGTTGGTCAGAGGACCCACGCGTCAGTGAGACAAGAACAGAGTCGCTACGCTGCGCTACGGTGGCGCGACCAAAGCTCACCGACGGCGAACTTGCCGGTGGTGACATCATCACATGATGATCTACTCGACCTTACGCACACGTTGCACTACTTGGTGGGACCTCTCGTCGGTGCTAGCAACGGCGGTGGCGGCCATGGTAGGGCGGAGGTGCGGGACGACGGTGAGACATCGGTGGAAGCCACGGCGACTCAATCAAACGCACATACAAGCTTCTACGAGCTACGGGAAACCTAGCGCATCAACTAGCATGGCGAGAGGTGGACGGTGGCGGCATGGCCACGACGACGGGGTTGGTGACGGAGCTCCGGCGAGGCTGTGTGCGGGGCTGAAGCTTACCAAGCACCGGCAGCGGGCATGGGAGGGTGCGGTGAGCTGCTGGGGTGGCGGTGGAGGGCTGCAGTGGTGATGGAGGAGCTAGGCGCGAGCTGGCGCCTTCAACGGTGATGGCGGGCTCTCGGCACCGAGGCTGCAGCGGCTGCGGGCGAGTGGATGGCGAAGGAGGAGCTGGGAATGTGAAACTGAGGGCGCGGACAGGAGTGGGCGGGTGCTGGGGTGATAACACCGGGCTCAGGCACGTCGTGGCCTGCACGGTCAGGGCAACGGCGACGCATGGCCAACGCAACCTCCACATGGCGGCTCTGTCCTAGCGACGGTCGGCCACTGTGCCGAGCGATTCAGTTAGACAGTCAACTCTAAAGCCAAGCCTGACAGCAAGTTTACACGGCGATTTATCTGCTAAACCAAAGCTCCAAAGTGCAAACGATCTACACGACTTGTGTAGTCCTATGTACCAGCTACAACTTTGGTTAAGGAATCATGCTCAAATTCGCAACTAAAATGGAGTAAAATCATGACCAAGGTCGGTCTGTCAGTCGGTCAGTGAACAAGGACTTAGCAAATTTTGTTAAGTCTTGAATTATTGATTTTACTGATTATTGTGATCTCAATTCAAGCATGTTAGGAGCTGAATCAGTTAATGACCCAAAAATAAAAGTTGTTCCTTATAGCAAATACTACAACTTTGCTTTAGTGATCTCCTCCATGCAAGGTCTCTAACACCTAGTTCAAATTTGGTCAAACATGTCACATTTAAATGATGATACACTTCAAATCATGGCTTAATGACCTAATTACCCCTAACCATGAATATCAAAGTTGTTCATAATGATACTATAAACATGTTTAGGCTAATTGCAAGGTCATACAATCATTTCATGTATTAGTCACTCATAGAGCTATTTAGTGTAATCACAAGAAACATGACTTAAGGGCTTGATCATGGGAAGTGACATTCATGAACCATGTTCCATTTGCTAACCTAAGTATTGCCAAAATATTTTTGTGACTCATATCAACCATCTACATGTATACACTCATGATCATATGCATATACACATGGAGACATGAAATAATGAGAAAAGTTGCATATGTTCAAGAAACATGCGATAACAAGCAAATGTTGCAGATGTTTCAATCCAATGTTTCAATTGTAAATGCATGTTTATGAATGTTTGATGCTCATGCTCATGTTATGCAAGTCAAGTTATGCAAGGCTAACACCCGAGGTGTTATAGCTAGTAACTAACTTAACCATTATTGGTTCCCTTAATACAATGGTCAATTTTGTGAAGTGGTTTTGCATAAAATCTTGGTAAACTCATTGCACCATCCTTGGATCCAAACATAAGTGCAATGCAAAGGCAACGATGATGACAAAGGAAGCTAAACATTCATTCTAGTAGGAATTGAGTGAAGCACAACGACCGGATGATACTCTAGTGAGTGTAGCGCAACTCGCCCGGATGATACGCAACCAACACAAGTCAATCTTGGTAGACTCATCTTATCTCACCATCTTTGGATCCAAACATACCCCATGGACTACAACATGTATGAGTCATGGACAATGCGGCTATAAATAAGTACGTTATGTGCAAAGCAAAGACAACGTTTATTCCAAAGGAAGCTAAACACTCATTCTAATTTCTAGGTATGAATTGAATGAAGAGCAACTACCGGATTATACTCCAATGAGTAAGGAGTTCATCACCATGTAGTGGGAGGACAACAAAGTCATTGCACACTCGTCCCACAATCTCACCGTATGGACACCTAGATTATGGCACACAAAGCATCAGAGCTGCCCAGTTTTGCTCCACCATTAACAAGAGGAATTTAACAACCTAGTGGGTATATACACACGGATAAGTACAAAATCGAAGAATAATAATAGGGGTGTGCAGCCAAGATAGTTAGACACACACAAGTTCATAGAATATTGTACCAAACAACAGAACGTGTAGCAAGATGAAAATTAATAAGATCATGTAGAGTGTCATGTGGACCTAATCATACTATGAGCCATTGCTAAAAGCTAGCACTATTGGAGAGGTGGGCTTAGAGCTAGTAACTGACTTATACAATTGTTGGTGCCCTTAATACAATGGTCAATTTTGTGAAGTCATTTTGCATAAAATCTTGGTAAAATCATTGCACCATCCTTGGATCCAAACATAAGTGCAACACAAAGACAACAATGATGACAAAGGAAGGTAAACATTCATTCTAGTAGGAATTGAGTGAAGGACAATGACCGGATGATGCTCTAGTGAGTGTGACACAACTCACCCAGATGATACGCAACCGACACAAGTCAATCTTGGTAGACTCAGCTTACTGCACCATCCTTGGATCCAAACATACCCCATGGACTATAATCAGTCAATGATTGTTATTCATCCATCTCTCCGCATGGACACCCGGATTATGGCACACAAAGCATCAGAACCTACCCACTTTTGCTCCACCATTAATGAGGGGAATTTAACAACCTAGTGGGTATATAGTTCATGATCTCACACATAGATAAGTACAAAATCAAAGTATAATAATAGGGGTGCACACCCAAGATATAGTTTAGACACACACAAGTTCACAAAATATTGTACCAAACAATAGAAGGTGTAGCAAGATGTAAATTAATAAGATAACTAGCAGGATACAAATTGTAGGGAGGAGGAAATCAACCCCAAGATCTAGTCTTCATCAAGAGCAGAACGAAGGATCTGCTCCACGTCCACTACAATAAGGATTGTGTCACTGGCGGCGCCAAAGTTAGCTACCAATGACTCAATTGTCGTCAGGGACGATCATGGCGGGAATCCCCAATGCGCTTGACACAAGTCCACTGCATCGCTGGACTAGAGCTAGGCAGCAGCTAGAGCTCTGGTGGCCCCCACCTGAATGCCATGCGAGACCATGCTTGTGACACATGCAGGCATTGCATGGAGGTGCTCCTCGACCTCCGCTAGAGCACCATGCTCCTCCGCAGGGGACACCACGTTGAAAGCAATGCCTGCCGCCCCATGGAGGGTTGCAAGGTCTTCCATCCGTTGATTGATGAGACCCTATAGCATGAGTTGTCTGCCCTCGAGAAAGCAGCGCTTGCGCTTGGAAGTTGTTGTGTCAATGAGATGGCGCCCTGCGTTCCGATGCTCCATAGCCAGCTATTTTTGGAGGGCTGGATAGAACAACAAACAAGTCAATGGAAGGATGTAATGGGATCAATGCGGATTCAAATGCAATCGTAGCAGTAATTACCGATAAACTGCACCTATGCCACAACCCTCTCCCCTTGAGCCGAGGCCAGCGCCACCTCCCCAGCCTCCAAGGAAGACCACAGCCACTCCTCTTGCCTATGCATCTCCAAGATGGTGGTGTAGCTCCAGTCAAGGTCCCTGATCACCGAGCTCCTATCTGATCCATCGACCGAATCATTAGAGTCGGTGGAATCGATAGAACAAACAGGGGAGGGATGGTGCGTGAAAGCATCTAGGCTCCTAGTTGGGTTTTGGTGCTTAATGACAATATGAGATTACTATGACTAACGTGTGTTTTATAGAGGCAATTAGGTTAGGTCATGGTAATGGCAATTGATTGGGCAATCATGGTTATCATGCCCCTACAATGGAAATCATTTCGGTTTTCAAAGGATGGATGACAAGGTTAAGGACGTACTAGTTCTAAGTGTTGTTTGGTGTTGAAGAGGCACTTAGAGTAGTTTAGGACTTTGTTTTTCCTTTGGTCATACTATTAAGGAGGTTATGGACTAGTAGCTTGACCTAGGTGAGTCTAGTGGGTTAGGTGTGATGCACACTTGTCAAATCTAGCACTAGGTAGCTCTAAAGTAGCCGTAAGATTAATTAGAGAAAACTTCATTCACATATGTTGTCGAGTTGGAAGTGAATGGAGGGTCAAATATTGACTGGACGCTGATCCGATTATGACCGGACGCAAGCAGTAGAGTCTAGTCAGTTCATTTGATCAAGGAGAAGTCATCGGGTTGTGACCGGACGCTGAGTGAAAAGTGACCGGACGCTGGGTGCTAGAGTTTGGTCAACTCTAGTAAGGTTCTAGAGAGGGAGAATCCTGATCAGACATGTCTAGTCAGTGCTGATCGGATGCTGGTTAGGTTTCGGTTACTGACCAGATGCTGAATAGCAAAGTGACCGAACTCTAGGTGCCAGCGTCTGGTCAACATCAGTATGGGTCTAGAGAGTAGTTTTCGTGACCAGACGTGTCCGGTTAGTGCTGACCAGACGCAGGTCAGAGTCTGGTCACAACTTAACGGCTCTATGCCGTGGAGAACTGACCGGAGCATCCGGTCATCTTGACCAGAGCGTCCGGTCACCCCACAGAACATTGACGCAACCTCCTAATGGTTTGTTTTGAATGAGGGGGTATAAATACTTCCTCTATTCATCCAAGGGAGGTCTCTTGCCCATTTAATCAGCTTAGAAACACCCTTGACCGGACATTGGTTAGGTTTCGGTTACTGACCAGACGCTGAGCAGCAAAGTGACCGAACGCTGGGTTCTAGAGTCCGGTCAACATCAGTAAGGTTCTAGAGAGCAGTTTTCATGACCGAACATGTCCGGTCAGTGCTGACCGAATGCTGGTCTGTGTTTGGTCACAATTTAAACTGCTTAGTGGTGGGTGAACTGACCGGAGCATCTAGTCACCCCGCAGTGGCACATAACGGTTCGTTTTGAATGAGGGGTTATAAATACTTTCTCTATTCACTCAAGGGATCACTTTTGCTCATTCCAACAGCTAAGAAACATCCGTGAGAGTGCTAAGAAGATCAAGGTCCTAGTAAGGTGATTGAGATTTAAGAATCCAAGAGAGAGACCTCATTAGTGAAACTACACCTTATCGTGGTCCTAAAAGGCATTATTGTTGCCCCCAGGTGGTTGGTGACCTCTGGCTCCATCATTAGCATCGTCATCGAGCCTCTTGTCCTGGAACTCCTTAGCCATGCCAATGCAGTCCTTCATCTTGTGTTTGGCATTCTTGTGAAGAGGACATGGGCCGTCGAGGGTCTTTGGGTACTGTTTGTCATAGTTACGCTTGGCGCGAGGTTGACTAATGGCAGTGACGATGTGTTCTGGCCGGCGGTGGTGATTTTGGCTAGGCCTGTGTCCTCCTATCCGATCATAGCCACTGTCGCGATGGTAGCTATGGTCATCTGGACGACGGTCGCTATGGCGCCGGTCATCAGGGTGATCGTCGTAGCGGTGAGACGGGCGATGAGTGCCTACATCCTCATTGAAGCGCACCTCGGCTTCCTTGGCATCGGTGTACTGGTTGGCGGTAGTTATCATTTCACCGATACCGATGGGCGGCTTGCGGTTGAATTTGGAGCGAAGCTCGTGATGGTGGAGTCCTTGGATAAAGGCGATGATGACTTCAGCTTCCGTGATGTTGAGAATAGAGTTCCTCATCTCGCAGAAATGTCAGATGTAGCTGTGAAGGAGCTCAGATGGCTTCTGGTTGATGCGGCTAAGATCATGCTTCGTGCCGGGTCGAGTACACATGGCCATGTAGTTGTTGGTGAAGACTTTCTTCAGCTCTTCCCATGATCCAATGGAGTCCGGCACAAGGCTAGTAAACCAGCTCATGGCGGGTGGCGTAAGCATGATGGGGAGATAATTTGCCATGATGCTAGTGTCTCCTCCGGCGGCACAGACAGTAGTGGCGTAAGCCTGTATCCACTGAGTCAGGTTCATTCTTCCTTCGTAGGGCTCAACCTCGATGATCTTAAAACTACGGGGCCACCAAAGCATTTGGAGTGCCCTTGTGAAAGCTAGAGGCCCCTCAGGGTTGTCAACACAGTCGTCTGCGGCATTGTGGTTGGGGATAGGCTCGAGGGTTGAGTTCGGGTTACCGTACTCCTTTTCGTACTCCTAGCAGCGACGCACTTCGTCTTCATGGCGACCGAAACAATGTTGCTCGATATGCCATCGCGCATCTCGGAGGTTGCTAAGATGCACTCGAGTGTCCTATTTGACCTCCTAGTCATGTTGGTGATGGTGTTCAGTGTGATGCCCCCTGGCTCCCCCCTGGGGAGGTAGCGACTGGTCGGCGAAATGGCTTTGACTAGGACGACGATTGGATCTCGGTGCAGCTGATTGATGAACTGTGCTTATGGAGCACGAAGGTCTCTAATCTTCACGAATCTCATTGACCTGACAGTGAGTCGCTTTAAGCATGGCGCTGATCTTGGCGAGCTCGGGCGTTTGAGGGAAATGAGTGAGCTTGTTGGTGGCTACTTCCAAATTGGCGCTTGGAGTCTTGAAGACATCGTGGCCGTCAATGCGGAGAAATTCTCCGTCGAGGTCGTGGTGGAGCGAGAGCGGTCTTCCTTGGGAATCAAGCCAATTATTCTGAGCAGCCTCGGTCCTCACAATGGCTGCCTTGTTTTCTCGCCACTGTGCATGGTTGATGTTCTGGTTCTCCCAAGCAACGCGCTCCTCCTCGGTTTCACTGTTCCAAGGAGGGTAGTCGATGCTAACATTGAAGATCGCACCACCCTAGAAGGGTGGATGGAGAAATTGCTCAGAGAAGGTTTCGGTGAGGGTCTCCGTAGAGCCCTAAGACTTGGAGCCTAGAGTTTCTTCTAGGATGGTCTAGAGGGGCACCCTAGGGCTCCAGCCTAAGTGTAGCGTGTTGACGGCTGGCGGAAGCTAGATGGCGACCTAGTCGGTGAGTAGACGGGCATAGTCCACCTGGTCGGCGAGCTTGCCCCTTAGGGCTTGTTGGTAAGCGGTGGCGATGTTGGTGAACCCAAAGGGTAGGGCTGTAACCCCTAGAGTTTCTTGAGCAGCCTCCGATAGATCTGGATCGAAGGGTGGTCGGCGCTGAACCAGAGTGTCCAGAGCCAATTTGGCAATGGAGAGGCAATCGACAAGTTTTAGACTGACCCGATCGATGGATACGATCATATCATCATTGTTGATCTGCCTCCTCTAGTAGAGAGGAATCGGGCGGCGAATCATTGCTGAAGGAGACCTCGGAATTGGCTCCAAGATCAGATCTACAGTTGTAGGTGTGGGGGTGACTGGCGCAGAACCGATCTGTCTTGGCTCAAGGAGATCTCTGACTCCATCATCGTTGATGACCCACGAGATGGATCCGACCGTGAAGATCTGGCCGGGCTGTGGAAGGGACGAAGAGCCTGTGGAAAAAGCCATCTTGTTCGACAAGGAAACAGCATGCACACCCCTACCTGGCGCGTCAACTATCGATAGAATATCGTCGGCAGTCCTCCGAGGGGTATCCCACGAAGGTAGATTGATCGGCAGAGGAGCATGAGATCAAGAACAAGAAGGCAACAAAGACACACGAGTTAGATAGGTTTAGGCCATCAGTATGACGTAATACCCTACTCCTGTGGTCTGTTGGTTTGTATTAGCTATTGTATGATATGCCATGATTTTAGAGGGGGTCCCTGCCTACCTTGTATAGTCCAGGAGGCAGGGTTACAAGTTGGTTAGATCTGAGAGATAACCGGAAAGTAATAACTGATTACAGGAATCTTGGGATCATACATATCCTAACAGATCTTATAGTATCTTCTGGATATCTTCCTGGTGTCTTGCGGTAGGCGCTGAGCAGAGTCGTGCCCCACAAGGTTTCGTCTTGTGGGCTGGGACACCCCTAGGGGCACAGCCCATGTGGCCTGCCGTGGGTATCTGGGGTCATACACCCCACAGAAAGCAAGAGTAGCAAAGTGTGCATCCACCCTTCTCATTAGGCTTGTCATGGTCAAGTGAGAGTTCGTGCTTGTTACTCTTGGTGATCGCCATCACCTAGATGGCTTGGTGGTGATTGGGAGCTTGGTGATCTTCTGGCGGAGCTTGTGGATGACCCAACTCAAGTTGTGAGCGGTTGTAGGTGATTCACTATGATGGAGTGTCGAAGAATCAACCCATAGAGAGCACTTGATCCTTGCACAGATCAAGGGGGAGCTACACCCTTACGCGGGTGCTCCAACGAGGACTAGTGAGGAGTGGCGACTCTTCGATACCTCAACAAAACATCATCGCGTTCCTTCTCCTCTCTTTACTTTGAGCATTTACTTTTGAGCAATTCAATTCTTGTCTTTACATTCTTAGAATTGCCATGCTAGAGTAGGATGGGAACTTAGGGTGCTAAACTTTTGTGCTGTAGATCATTAGAATCACATTCTAGGCACAAGGGGTGAAGTGGGCTAAGTGTATGGTTTAATTATTGCAAAGAATTTTAGAATTAGCCCAATTCACCCCCCTCCCCTCTTGGGTATCTTGATCCTTTCAATTGGTATTGGAGCCGCATGCTCATGTATTTAAGCTTAACCGCCTAGTGAAAGATGTCCCACGGGAATGGACCTCCTCCTATCTTTGAGGGAGATGATTTTCCTTATTGGAAAATCCACATGGAGGCATATTTAGAAGCTCTAGAATTCTTAGAGCCATCTCTCAAGGTTTCCCAAAACCTAGGGATCCCGCACATCTTCAAGGCGATGAAGTGAATTACAAAAAATGAAATGCAAAGGCTAGAAACACCATCTTTAGAGGCCTTTGCATAGATGTGTTTAACCGTGTGTGGAACCACAAGGATGCCCATGCACTATGGTCAAACATTTGTGCGCTCCATGAGGGAACAAAGAGCGAGCATGAGGAACGCTATCATCTTGTCATGAAAAAGCTTAATTCCTTTGAGATGCTTCCAAAAGAAAGCGCTAATGAAACATACTCACGTTTGAATGTTCTTGTAGAGGAAGTCAATGGGCTTGGACTCACACAAATGCAACCATCTGATGTTGTAAGAAAGATCTTGAGTGTCCTCCCCATTGATAAATATGGGCATATTGTGACCGTGCTTCATCAAGGTGATCTTTCCACCGCTACACCAACTCAAATCTTGGGAAAGATCAATGCTCATGAGATGTATATGCACATCACACCACAAGATAGCTCTTCCTCTACCAAGAAGAAAGACAAAGACTTGGCATTCAAGGCTAGCCAAGAGAAGGGCAAAGCAAGAGTTGAGTATAAGAGCTCAAGTGATGATGAAATTTATGATGCAAGTCTTGCTCTCATGGTAAGAAGAATGACCATGATGCTAAAGAAGCTCAACAAGAACGGTGTCAAGTTTGATGGCAAGAAAAAGTTCTTCACTAGCAATAGAAGGAAGCCAATCTCAGAGATGGATTGCTACAATTGTGGAAAACTTGGTCATCTAGCTCATCAATGCCCCAAGCCCAAGAAAGACAAGTACAAGAAGAAGTACAAGGGCAAGAAAGATGACTCAAGTGATGAAGATAATGATGAGAAGAAGAAAAACAAGCCATACAAGAAGAAGGATGGCAAGAAGGACTTCCATAAGAAGAAAAAAATGGTAAAGCATACATCGTCGGTGATTGGCTCACGGATATTGATTCATCAAGTTGCTCATCCGATGATGATAGTGAGAATGAGAAGGTGGCTGCTATTGTGATTGACTCTTCATCATCTTCACCGACACCACCACCATCATCCTCTACACACCTATGCCTTATGGCCAAGGGTGAACAAAAGGTATCAAATGATGATGAAAGTAGTGGTGATGAACATGTTTGCAATGATGATAGTGATGATGATGAGTTTGAATCACCTTCATATGATGATCTTGTTAAATTGCTAAATCAATACACTAAGATCATTAAAAAGTTAAGAGCTAAGAATGAAAAGCTAGAACTTAAGAATGATTCTCTTTTAGCTAAATGTGACATAGCGGAAAAGTCTAGTGTCAAGCTTAGAGAAGCAAATGAGGCTATGTCATCCAAACTCAAGGAGCTCAAATCTTCTAAGAAAGATCTTAAAGATAAACATGATAAACTTGAGGGGATACATAATGAGCTCATCACTAGCTACAAAATGCTAAAAGAAGAATATACAAATCTCAAGATCAATCATGATAATCTTGGTATCTCTCATGAGTTTTTATCCAATGAGCCACATGATGCTACTAACCATGTTGTTAAAATTGATATAGCTACATCATGTGATGATTTGATTATTGAGAGCATTGAGCAAGGTTCTAGTAGCAAAGGCAAGCTAGTGGTTGAGTCCGATAACTATGATGAGTATGTCAAGATCAAGAATGAGAATGAGAAGCTAAAGAAAGATCTTGAGAAGCTTTCAACCACCAACACCATTGTGATAGAGAACCTTGACCATGATAGTGATCTAGCTCTTGAGAATGAGAAGCTTAAAGAAGAGAACAAGAGGCTCAAGAAGGAGAAAAATCATGATGAGCTAAAAGAAGAGAACAAGAATCTCAAGTTAGAAAAAGAACAGCTCAAGACCGAGTTGAGCAAATTCACAAGAGGTCAACATCTTCAAAGTGAGCTACTCATGAACACCATCTTGAAGATGGATAGAAGTGGAATTGGATACTTGGCGCATCAAGAGAAGGCTCAAGCTCAACACCAACAACAACACAAGTCAAAGCCAAAGCCAAAGCCAAAGAGGTGTTTTGAGTGTGGACAAGAAGGTCACTTTGCCCATGAGTGTCAAACTCCACCACCACAACCCTTGCCCAAGCGTGCTAGACCCTTTGCTTTCAATGCTCATTACATGCTTAGAAAGAACTCTAGTGGTAAAATGAAAGTCATGTTCTTAGGACCTCCCAACAATAATAGGCCTAAGAAAATTTGGGTTGTAAAGTCACTTGTTGAGAAAGTCAAGGGCCCTCAACAAGTTTGGGTCCCTAAACAAGCTTTATCTCTTGTGTGTAGGTGAACTACAAGATCGGTGGAAGTCATTGGGTAATTGATAGTGGTTGCACACAACATATAACCGGTGATCCTTGTATGTTGACCTCACTAGATGAAGAAGTTGATGGCCAAGAAAGGATAACATTTGGTGATAACTCAAAGGGCAAAGTCAAAGGATTGGGCAAAGTGACAATATCAAAGATCATTCAATCTCAAATATCCTATATGTTGCTTCATTGAGCTTCAACTTACTATCCGTCGGACAATTGTGTGATCTTGGTTTCCAATGCTTGTTTACCGAGAAGGAAGTGGTTGTATCTAAGAAAGATGATGATCAAGTTATATTCAAGGGATTTAGATACAACAACATATATCTAGTGGATTTCATCTCTGAAGATGCTAATTTAAAGACTTGCCTATTTACCAAAACATCACTTGGGTGGCTATGGCATAGAAGACTTGCTCATGTTGGGATGAGTTCAGTCAAGAAGCTCATGAAGAATAAATTGGTGAGAGGGTTGAAGGATGTGAAATTTGAGAAGGACAAGCTTTGTAGTGCATGTCAAGCCGACAAACAAGTTGCAAACACTCATCCTACAAAAGCTTTCATGTCAATAACAAGAGTACTAGAGCTCCTTCACATGGACTTATTTGGACCAACAACTTACAAGAGTTTGGGAGGAAATCTTTATTGTCTTGTGATTGTTGATGACTACTCAAGATATACATGGGTGTTCTTCCTTCACGACAAGACCGAAGTTGCATCATGCTTCAAGAAGTTTGCCAAGAGAGAACAAAATGAGTTTAGAGTGAAGCTCAAGAAGATTAGAAGTGATAATGGAAAAGAGTTTAACAACACAAACATTGAAGCCTATTGTGATGAAGTTGGAATCAAGCATGAGGTCTCCGCAACATACACTCCTCAACAAAAAGGTGTAGTTGAGAGAAAGAACTGGACACTCATTACACTTGCAAGAACAATGGTTGATGAATACAACACACCCGAAGCTCTATGGATGGAAGCTATCAACACCGCATGCTATGCATCCAACCGCCTATTCCTTCAAAAGTTTCTTGGCAAGACACCATATGAGTTGCTCAATGGGAAGAAGCCGGACGTCTCATTCTTCCGGATGTTTGGTTGCAAATGCTACATCTACAAGAAGCGGCAACACCTAGGGAAGTTTCAAAGACATTATGATATTGGCATTCTTGTTGGTTACTCATCAAAGTCCAAAGCATATCGAATATTTAATCATGCCACCGGCTTGGTTGAAGAAACATATGATGTGGAATTTGATGAATCTAATGGCTCCCAAGGACCACATGAGAATCTTGATGATATAGGTGATGAACCATTGAGGGAGGCCATGAAGAACATTCTAGTTGGAGACATCAAGCCTAAAGATGATGAAGATGATGTACAAGTGATTGATCCACCTTATTCATCAAATGTGCCACAAGATGGTGATAAAGATGGGAGAGTAGAAAATGAAGATACTAATGTCTCCCATGATCAAATGGTGGCACAAGCTCAAGATGTTGATGCTCCACAACCTCCCCCTCAAGTGGTTGATAGAAGAAATTCACCTCTACTACAAGCTCATCCACAAGATCTCATCATAGGGAGTCCTTCAAAGGGTGTAATGACTCGATCTCAAAAACTTGCTTTATTTATTGAACATCACTCTTTTGTCTCTTGTGTTGAACCTAAGAATGTAGAAGAAGCTCTTCAAGATTCAGATTGGATAAATGCCATGCATGAAGAGTTGAACAACTTCACTCATAATAAAGTTTGGACTCTTGAAGAGCGACCACAAGGTGCAAGAGTCATTGAAACAAAGTGGGTGTTCCACAACAAGCAAGATGATCAAGGCGTTGTTGTGAGAAACAAGGCAAGACTAGTTGCAAAGGGGTTCTCCCAAGTTGAAGGGTTGGATTTTGGAGAGACCTTTGCACTGGTTGCAAGACTTAAAGCCATTCGTATCCTCCTTGCATATGCATCGCATCATGAAATGAAATTATATCAAATGGATGTTAAAAGTGCATTTTTAAATGGTTTCATAAATGAACTAGTCTATGTTGATCAACCTCCTGGGTTTGAAGACCCTAGATATCCTAATCATGTTTATAGGTTGTCCACAGCGCTATATGGGCTTATGCAAGCCCTAAGAGCTTGGTATGAGCGCCTTCAGGATTTCCTCATTGAGAAGGGCTTCACCATTGGAAAGGTCGACACCACACTATTTACCAAAAAGCTTGATGGAGAAATCTTCATTTGTCAAGTATATGTTCATGATATCATCTTTGGATCATCAAATGAAGATTATTGCAAAGAGTTTGGTGAATTGATGTCGAAGGAGTTCAAGATGTCAATGATTGGAGAGCTTACATTCTTTCTTAGTTTTCAAGTCAAGCAAATGAGAGAAGGGATTTTCATCTCACAAGAAAAGTATACCAAGGATCTTCTCAAGAGGTTCAATATGGATGAATGTAAGCCAATCAAGACACCAATGCCATCTAATGGACATCTCGACCTAGATGAGGGAGGTAAAATAGTTGATCAAACTCTCTACCGCTCTATGATTGGTAGCTTGTTATATTTAACCGCATTTAGTCCCGACATCATGTTTAGTGTGTGTATGTGTGCTAGATTTCAAGCTAATCCTAAGGAAGCTCATTTGATTATCGTTAAAAGAATCCTTTGGTACCTTAAGCACACACCAAGCATTGGCCTTTGGTATCCCAGAGGAGCTAGATTTGAATTAGTTGGCTATTTCGATTCAGATTATGTCGGTCGCAAAGTTGATAGGAAAAGCACCTCCAGAGGGTGCCATTTGCTCAGTAGATCACTTGTGTCTTGGTCCTCTAAGAAGCAAAATAGTGTGGCTTTGTCCACCACCAAAGCGGAATATATTGCCGCGGGTGCTTGTTGTGCACAAATACTTTACAAGAAGCAAACTTTGCTAGACTATGGTGTAGTTCTAGAAAAGGTACCTCTTTTGTGTGACAATGAGAGTGCTGTAAAGCTTGCTAATAATCCGGTTCAACACTCTTGCACCAAGCACATAGATATCCACCATCACTTTCTTAAAGATCATGTTGCTAAATATAATATATCACTAGAAGGTGTAAGGACCGAGGATCAATTGGCGGATATCTTCACTAAACCACTAGATGAGGCTACATTTTGTCGGTTGAGGAATGAGCTCAATGTGCTTGATTTTAGTAACTTCATTAGAAAATGAGCTTGTGTTGTCCCTTGCATTGCGTTGTAATATACAACATGTTTACTTCTTGAAATGCATTTAGGTCTTGTCTAACATGGTTAAGATAACCACTAAAAAGCATGTGAAGAAGCTTAACCTTGGATCAAACATGATAAGCAACTAAAATTACTTTCAAGTATTGCATTGCATATGCATGTATGTTGTTTTGTCATTTCTCTTCAATCACCCTTTTATTGCCTATTTTCTTAAAAAATTATAGCCTAAGGCAAAATACTTTGAAAAATTTGAGGGTTTGAGAGAGGTCACTGACAACAGTCCCAATTGGTGTTTATTTGGGTCTTATTGAAGTTGGGACTTGATTGGGAATAGGCAGCGTGAAGGAACATTGAAGATTTGCTAAAAAAGAGTGACCGGACGCTGCACCAGACTCTAGAGTCCAGCGTCCGGTCAGTTCACAGGAGGTGAACCATTGCTGCACAAGAGTGACCGGACGCTAAAATAGTTCCTTTCCTGCGTCTAGTCATTTGGTGATCCTATGTTCGGTCAAGTGAAGAAGATGAAGACAGGATCGACTAGACTCTGGCTGCGTCCGGTCAGTGGTGGTCGGACGTGTCTGGTCACGACTTGAGGGGATTTGGACCTCTCTGTTGTTGACCGGACTCTAAGTGGTAGCATCCGATCATTGCCACCGGAGCGTCCGATCAGTAGAAGTCGTGCGGGTCTAATACTCTATTCCATTTCCTTTTTTTCATCCGTCACGGGGCCACCATATAACAGCACCATGATTTGACCTAGCCTGTACCAATCTCTCCTACGCCGACTTCGCTTGAGCCCTAGTTGCATGCTCCCACACCAATCTTGCCACCGCGCTGTTCCACCTGCATTGCATCGCCATGCCCTAACTTTGTCGCCGTGTCCACATGCGCCCATGCCACCCATCGCCTACCCATGCTACCTGACTATGCACCACCGCGCAACACCTCCTTTGCCTCTGCTTTGCACCACCGTGCCCGTGCCTCTGCTCCACCCCGCTGTGCTCGCAATAGGGCCATCATGCTAACGTCAGTGCCACCGCCTGATCCATGCCGGAGCCCTTGCTGCCATCACCAGTGCCTCCATCGTCATGCCTACATTGCGTTGATCGGCTACCGCATTGCAACCCTAACCCTAGGTGATTCCCGGTGGTTCCCCACGATTCGTTCCTCTTCTCCTCGTTCGCCGATTCGTCAGGTAGCAAGCCATCACCTCTAATTTCATATCTAATGCTTGCTTATTAGGGTTTTGTATCTTTAGATGTATATTGTAATTATTCATATATCTGATATATTCTTTCGTGCTACGAGTTGGTGTTTTTGAGGTCACTTTGGCAGTTGTCAGTCAACTCGGGGCTAAGCTCACGAGTACGGATCGAAGCCAAGCCTCGAAAGTGATAGTTGGCAGTTGATTCTTGTTAGTGGTAGTTGTTCTTTACAACTCCAGCTATGGCATGTGTCAAGAATGTCGGAGGTGGTCCAGGTGATGAGGATCTGAGGCCTCTACCTCGCTTGCCTGCTGAGGTGAAAGGCAAGGCAAAAAAGCTCATGACAAAGAAGCACAAGTATGCAGATGCTGATACTGAGAGAGCAGCAGTAGTTGCAGCCACCGCAGAGCATGTAAAGAGAGGAGGAGCTCGGAGTGGTGTTCATATATTAGACTAGCTTTCACCAGCTCAGAGGGCCACCGTCGAGCAGGTTGAGCATCATCATGGTAGTCTAGCTGGGACTGTCATGCTTGAGGGACAGTAGGTCGCTATAGATGAGAGTCAACCTTAGGGGGAGCCACAGCAGCAAATACAGCCAGCAGAGTAGTCAAAGGGCCCCCATCAGACTCAAGAGGTAGATCAGGCCAAGGCGATAGAGCAGGCACCTTAGCCATAGTTATGATGCTCTAGTCGTACTCGTGCTCAGGTGACACCAATGCTAGAGACATAGCAGAGGGGTTCTCGTTCGCCTCCTAGATCACAGGGTCCGCCTCCAGTGACTCACCTTGATCTAAGGGCTACCACAACCAAGTAGGTGCAACAGCTCTGTTTTGTACAGTTTGAGGACTGGTTTCCATCGAGGCAGGATGAGCGTGCTTTAGAGGGATTCTATACACCACTACAGGAGGACTTCTACAATGCATATCTTAATAGTGGGGTGGCTTTTAGATCTCAGTGAGTTTGCTCCATTGAGTCAGTTATTGCAGCAGTAGGAGAGCAGATCCGCCCTCACCTATCTTATCTACCAAGGCTGACAGACTTACTTGGATGGATAGGCCAATATGTTTCATCATGGGTTCGTGAGTTCTATGCCTCACTTTGGATTGACTTGGGCCATAGATTCATTCACTTTGCATTCAGAGGCCGTGACTATAGGCTGATGAGCTATAGGGTCAGAGAGATCCTCAGGATTCTAGAGGCACCCATTCGCTTGCATGAGGTTTGCTATGGTCATACAGAGCCTCTTAGACACCCTCACGACAGTCTTGTGCCACCCATAGACTTGGTCCGACCTTGCTTCACAGAGCCTTTTGGCAAGGGGTCAAGCAGGACACTGAGAGATCTTACTCCTACAATGAGGCTACTTGATGCTATCATGAGGAGGACCTTGCTTCCGAGGATGGGCTATCATGAGGGATTGACTCGCATTTAGTTATGGCTAGTGAACTCTCTAATCCAACAGACAGTGTTTGATATCTAGATGTCATACTATCAGAGATGGAGGATACTCTTGCAGAGGGGTTCAGAGGCCATCATTAGCTACCATATGCTCATTGGATTACATTTTTGATTTGCAAGGCAGTTACAGTGAAGTCCCTAGAGACTATGGCTGAGTACACAGGAGCTACTATAGAGTTTCCACCATATAACATGACTCAGATGCTTTGCCACAGTGCAGTGAGGACACCTAACTAGCCACGCCAATGTCTAGAGGTGCTAGAGACTGTAGCCTAGCAGGATGAAATCATCAGGGGCATTGTAGCAACAGAGGAGAAGTAGCTAGATGCTCAGCAGGAGGGTATGGTGGAGAGCGATCCGAGTGATAGTTTAGATGATGACTATCGGGCCATTCCTCAGATGCTTCCTTGACAACATGATAGTGAGGCCGGTGGCTCTAGCTTAGCTCCACCCTAGCCACCACATATAGACCCCGCTCTTCTTGCTATTCTTGAGCGAATGAGGCAGGATCAGGCCCGCTAGGCCTAAGAGACCACAACTGCCCTTGCATAGGTTTAGGTCAGATAGGATGAGTTTTAGAGACAGCAGCAGGCCATATAGTAGCAGCAGCAGGCCATGCAGCAGTAGTAGCTCCTTATCCAGCAGCAGTTACTCAGGTTCATGCAGCATGTCGTTACTGCTATTGGGTCTACACCGCCATAGCTTACACCTTAGCTCGGCTAGCCTGTCACCACTTCAGTGACTCCAGCTTTACAACCCAGTTGTTGATAGAATATTGTTGGCAGTCCTCTAAGGGGTATCCCACAAAGGTAGATTGATCGGCAGGGGAGCGCGAGATCAAGAACAAGAAGGCAATAGAGACACACGAGTTAGATAGGTTCAGGCCATCAGTATGACGTAATACCCTACTCCTGTGGTCTGTTGGTTTGTATTAGCTATCGTATGATATGTCGTGATTTTAGAGGGGGTCCCTACCTACCTTATATAGTCCGGGAGGCAGGGTTACAAGTCGGTAGATCTAAGAGATAACCAAAAAGTAATAACTAATTATAGGAATCTTGGGATCATACATATCCTAATAGATCTCGTAGTATCTTTAGAATATCTTCTCGATGTCTTGTGGAAGGCACCGAGCAGAGTCGTGTCCTGCAAGGCTTCTTCTTATGGGCTGGGCCACCCCTAGGGGTGCAGCCCATGTGGTTGGCCATGGGTATCTGGGGTCGTACACCCCATAGCTAGTCCCCGAGCACCTTGTACCCATTGTGCAATGTCATCTTTTGCTCGTCCAAGCAGGTGCGAACAACGCCGAGCAGTCAAGCTCATGGTCGAACCACCATGCTGAACTGCCAAGCTGTGTGAGCCATCGTCGAGCAGTGTGAACCATTGCCGAGCAGAGTAACCTATCATCGAGAAGCGTGAACCATCACCGAGCAGAGTGACCAAAGTATGGCTTGCTATAAGGGTGTAAGGAGCTCAAGTTTTGAATCAAATTTCTCCACAGTGGACCAAGTGTGCCCACTTAGAGTCCGAACAAAATTATAGGAGTCAATCTTCCTCTATAGTCATGTAGTCTTCGAGAATAACCCCACACACTCACCACGAGATGAAGTGTGCCCACTTAGTCCCTAAGCCTGATAGCAGATGATGTAGTCATGTGGTGCCAGGGTCAGAAACTTGAAGAATAGTAGGAAACCAGCCGAACAAGAAAATAGTCCCCGGGCCTATCCTAGAAAGAGACAAAGCACATTCACCGTGAGGTGAAGTGTGCCCACATAGTCCCTGAGCCTAGCAGTAGGTGGCATAGTCACGTGGTGCTAGGGTTAGTAATAGTAAACAATCAATCGACCAACGGAACAGACTACCAGTCCTCGAGCTGCATGCATAGTTATCAGAGAAATCAAATCATGGAGGAAAAACCAGAATAACAGCTATTCAGTATCAGTTACTTAACCTCAATAAATGGTGGAGATGTCGGGGACATTTCAGCGAGGAGCAACTGAAGGTAGCAACAAATGAGCGATGTGGGCTGAGGTTGCGCAGAAATCCTGGTAATGGCCCATTAAGCCACATCGAAGAATTCAGAGCGGCCTAGATTGCAGGAATGGTTTTCCAAAAACCATTGAGTCAAAAAAGTGGGGAAAGTGCTTTATAACAGTACCGCTGCCCCCCCATTCTTCCTCCCTTGCCACTTCGCCATTTCATCTTCCACCTCAGCCACCATGCCCCCAGATTCGCAGCCACACACGTTGCCGATGCCAGACCACATCTAGATCTGAGTGATGGTGTCGAAGAGGAGAGCCATGAACCCAAAGAAAAGAAGCCCAAAGAAGGCAGGAAGCGAAGTCAGTCGCGACGAATAGTGGACACCATCATGAACTGGAGAAGCGGAGCTCGAAAGAATGGTGACGACAGGCGTGCTTCCTGACTGCATCACCGCCGGATGGCGGGCAGCCAGTGGTGAGCCCTTTCCAATGCCTAACACCGATGAAGTTGTAGTCTTTGAAGATTATTTCTAGCGTGGATTGGGGTTCCCTATTCATCCTTTTCTACGAGAGTTGTTGGTATTTTGGTCGATTAGTCTATGCAATCTCCACCCCAACACTATACTCCACATCTCGATCTTTATTCACTTCTGTGAGGTGTTTCTTGGGATTCTACCGCACTTCAACCTCTTTAGACACTTGTTTTGGTTAAAGAAGAAAGGCAGCGGTGGCTCCAAGGTGGTCGGTGGCGTATATCTTTAGCTCTGGGACGGAATGGACAATGATTATATCAGCGTACCACTGAACACTTCCCTCAAAGGATGGAATTCCAAGTGGTTCTACATGAAATAGAACCACCCAGCCATCCACTACGACGTCCACCATATCCTAGAGAACCAAAGAAGTTGGTCGGAGAGACCAAGAAGTATCGACATGGAGCAAGTGAAGGAGCTCCTTGACTTGATTCAAGGTGTGGAGTTGAGAGGTGAACTTGTGGCAGCAAGCTTCATAGTACGCCATGTCTAGCCTTTCAAGGAGAGGGCCCACCCTACTTTTGACTACAAGGGCGACGACGACGAAACCCAAGATAGACCTGAACAGCTATCAAGGAGAGAAGTAATAAGCCACGCTATAGAACTATTCACCTCCAGCGCCTCATTTAGCTGGCCGAAAGAAACAAAGGCCTTCAACTATACGAACCTGCCTCCTCAGGTAATCATCATAACCTGCATTGTTCAAATGTCGATTGCTGAGCAGGGAACTGACTTACTTATGCAAAGACCCATTCGCAGGATAGGGCAGTATATTTTTCTAACGTGTTGAGAGCTGAATAGCCACCGGTGGTGGATGTCCGACCAACAAAAAACCCTAAAGAAAGTTCTGTCGGTATCTCATCAGAATCCAAAAATTCAGATGTTGATCACACGGTGCGTTCCCCCCTGTTATTAGAGAAATCCTAGGGGAAATAGGCAGCAGCAGACGAGCTGGCCCAGAAGAAGAGGAAAACAGCGACTGTCGCTCCCCGCAAACCAGGCAGTATATCACTAGGTGGCAACTAGACCACTCATACGCAGAGGGCCACAGTAATCGAGTGGTCCAATGACAACGAAGATATAGTTCCCCTCCCCTAAGCGTGCAAACAACTTCACGCAGTATGCACGTGGAGGAGCAACCAAGGGGAAGTGATAACGTCCCCAAGTAGCAGACAACAAAAATCCCCGCGGAGCAAGCAACGGGAGTCCCCGAGCAACTGGCGGAGTTAAACCTGGTGTTATAGGTGGAGGAAACACCGGAACAACAGGTAGAGCAGAGGTCGACTATAGAGGAGGACAGACCTCCACCCAAGAGTATGGGGGTCGACCCCACGACCGCACCTAGGGTCTCGAACAGGCATCGCCGATTCAAAAAAGCACATCGGCAGACCAAACGGTAAGTATGCTCATGTTGGTGTTGTTTTGCTATTTGATCATAGCTATTTGGGCGATCGACCAAATGTTCTAATGCAGCGCAAGGCACATGGAGGATCCAAAATCACTCGCCTAGACTGATGAGCAGCCTTGAGCTGACCCCGAGGTGGAGGTAACGCCTGCCGCCCCTATGTTAGGGTCCCCTAGTGCTCGGCAGTCGATAGAAAAATCAACAACCGTTGTGGGTGGAGCTAGAGATGGCGAGGGGCCGGCATCAGCAGAGGCTAGCTCAGCGATAATGCCCGAAGCAACGACGGGTAGCGTCGGACCCTTGAGAGCTGAAACTGGAGTTGCCAGCGAAGCAACAGAATCTAGGTCGGCGAGACTAGGGGTCCCCGAGGAGCTAACAGTGCCCCCTGAGGGGTCATAGGTCATGCTCGGACCCACTGTCCGGCCATAGAGCCCCCTACGGTGACCCCTATTGCTGCAAAAGAGGAGGACGAGGTGGAGGAGATCATTCATGATGAGCCTCGAACCTAATCCGTCCGAATCCTTCACAAGCGTGGTGACAAAGTGATAGTTGTCGAGGAAGAGGACACCCCTAGAGAAACGAGGAGGCTGAAATTCGCCCTCGGCGGAGTAGTAAAACAAATCGAGGTTAATACTAAATCCCGAATATTCTTCGTTGACATTGGTGGTGTTCTTCTATCATTGTCATTGTGCATTTCTAGGGGATAACTCGAACTGCCGAGCACCATTACCAGCTGATTAAAAGGATGGAGCCTCTCGCTGAGGAGAACAAAAAACTCAAGCAGGCGATGAACCGTTCGGAGAAAAACATCCAAAGGGCCCAGCGCGAGTGAGACCTTGCTGAGTCCAACGCGCAGGACCTAGAATACCAGAAGGCGATCCTGTCTGAGCACCTGGCGACTGTGAAAGAACAACTGCAGAGCAAGTTCGAGCAGTTGACCACTGCCTCTACACAACTTAAAGATGCTTCCAAGCAGTTGGAAAAGCTGTAGAAAGTCTCCGAGGAGAAAAAAGGTGCGTATGATCCACAAAAATGCCTCACATAGTTGGATATGATTACTTTTGGTGATGAATGATGTACTTGTAGAACAAGACATGGTGCTCGGCCAACTGCGCCAGGCCCTCGAGCAACTCCGAGAAGAGAAAGCGAAGGAAATAGGGCGAGCAAACAAACTAACTGAGGAGCTGAACGGTAAGTACCCCCTGGTCGGGTTTTCTGCTGTAGCGATTGTCTTGCCTGATGGAACTTCAAAATGCATGCAGACTATCATTAGAGGGTCAAGGCACAGTTCGATGTGCTGGAGCAAGAAGCCTGGTCCCAGAGGAACAAATTTGACGCCGTAGTTGACGGAATCAACCCAGTGCTCGACTATGTCGAACTAGAAACTGCTCCTCAGCCCGATGGCAGGCCGCTACGCCCGGACATCATCATCAAAAGATGCAAGACAGCGTGGGAAAGCTTCAAGAGCTTCAACCGCGATGCCGTTGTTATCGCTGCTACCCATGCGCTTGCTGTTGTTCAGTCCCACTATCCAGCCACTGACCTTGAGGTGATAGGGGGTGGGTACACCGAGGGGCTAAGCGAAGCGGAGACCCAGCGGCTAGAGGATGAGGTGGAAGATGTGGCGAAAAAGTTGGCCAACGATATAGACCTTTTCAGAGAGACTGACGGCAGTGGCGAAGCACAATGATCTCCTTGGTAGATATCATCTGTCACTTATGGTCAGTATAGTTAGAATGTGTGAAAGCATGGAAAATACTTATACAAATGATAACTGTTATAAAGTGCATGTGTATGCAGTCAGATTGTATTTCGGCGAAAAATCTTCGTAATTACAACCATAAGGTATTTATACGGAGTATAAGTAGAGTCCAAGCAGTTAGTTCGCTACTGACCCCCATGGCCTCAACTAGCCCATAGTCCATGACGTTGAGCGTGGAGCCCGTGCACATGTAGGAAGAATAGGCGTGACCAAGGAACCTCAGCCGACCACCCATAACGCAGAGCGCAGAGCTCGTAGCACATGTAGGGAGAGATCAGAGACTAGGTCTTCCCATAGAAAGAAAAAAGCAGAACGTGTACTACTCAGCGGTTATCAAAATAACTTGGAGATATAGATCATATAGGCGGAGTACGAGCAAGTAGTCATGTGTTGAACTCTTGGCCTTGGCTGACCCATAGTCCATAACATTGAGCGCGAAGCCCATAGACATGTAGGAAAAATAGGTGTGACCAAGGGACCACAACTGACCAACCATAACGCAGAGCGCGGAGCCCGTAACACGTGTAGGGAGAAATCAGAGACTGGGTCATCTATGAAGAGATCAGAAAAAAGAAAGTATGTTGCTCTTTGATCAAAAAATGTTTGGCGATTTGGGGAAATCATGTTCGGCGATTTAGAGAAATCATGTTCGGCGATTTGGAGAAAACATGTTCAGCGATTTGGAGAAAACGTGTTTGGCGTTTTAGAGAAAACGAGTTTGGCGATTTGGAGAAAACAAGTTCGGTGATTTGGAGAAAACGTGTTTGGCATTTTGGAGAAAATGAGTTTGGTGATTTGGAGAAAACGAGTTCGGCGATTTGGAGAAAACATGGTCGGTGTAGTTACGGTGATTACGTACTAGAGTTCGTTATGAAGTAGCATATAGCTCGGTGACCACAAGTGGTTGTTAATCCACAATAGAGACAAAACAAAGACAAGTTATGGAGACAAAAAACATTACTGAATATAAATTTGTAGAGTATATATCTGTAGTGTTTCAAGGATAGAAACGTATAAGGTGTTCGATGTGCCACGAGTTGGAACATCGACTCCTTCTAAGTCACTTAGGCGATAAGAACCTGGTCGAGTAACCTCTTTGACGATATAAGGCCCTTCCCAGGGGGAAGAGAGCTTGTGCAAACTGTTAGTCTTTTGTTTTCTGTGGAGAACGAGATCACCCACAGCAAATGAACAACCTTTGATGTTTCGGTTGTAGTACCACCACAAGCCTTCCAGATACTTAGCTATATGGACACAGGTGATTAGGCGCTCTTCCTCACCTCTCTTGATGTCCTTAGACCAAACAGCCTTGGCATGCTTTTCATCATAGTTTTCCACTCTAGGTGCTCGGAATGTAACATCCGCTGGTAGTATGGCTTCTGAGCCATAGACCAAAAAGTATGGAGTCATGCTGGTGTTGTGACTAGCTTGAGTACGTAGTCCCCAGACTACAGCTAGAAGCTCCTTGAGCCATCTGCCCGGGTGCTTTTCTTCTTTCTAATACAGTCGTTTTTAGGGCATCAAGGATCATACTATTTGCCCGTTTGACTTGACCATTGGCTCTTGGATGGGCAATAGAAACATATTTGATGGAGATGCAACAGTCTTCGCAGAAGTCCTAGAAGTGGTGTCTAGTAAATGTAGTTCTGAGATCGGTGATGATGTTGTTTGGTAGACCAAATCTGTGGATGATATCTTCAAAGAGCTCAACTGCCTTCTTTGAAGTAGCCGAGACGAGCGGTTTATATTCAATCCACTTGGAGAACTTGTCAATGGCGACATACATGTACCAAAAACCACCTAGTGCTGGCTTGAAAGGCCCGATCATGTCTAGTCCCTAGCATGTAAAGGGCCAGGAAGCTGGGATAGTTTGTAGCTCTTGCGCTGGCACGTGTATTTGCTTAGCGAAGAATTGGCATCTTTCACAACATCGGATGAGATCTTCTGCATCAGTGATGGCTGTGGGCCAATAAAAACCAGCTCAGAAAGCCTTGCCGACCAATGTTCTCAAGGCCACATGGTTGCCGTAGGAACCAGAGTGAATTTCAAGAAGCAGCTTCGCTCCCTCCTCTTGGGTGATGCATTTCTGTAGTATCCCTTCCTTGGCACTTTTCCTCATCAAGCTGCTGTCCACCAGCACATAAAGCTTGCTCCGACAAACTAGGCGTTCAGTTTTAGTCTTGTCTACGGGTACCTCGGTGCTGGTGAGGTACTTGATGAATGTAACACCCTAAAATTAGCTACTTTCTAAAAAGAGTAAAATGATTTCTGTTAATTGTTTTGTGCTCATGAAAACATAGGAAAATAAAAAAAATTCATTAATTTAAAATCTATCATAAGATAGAAATGTGTTTGTTGCATTCATGTCGGCCGCATATCGTGTTTCTATGTGCAAAATGTGTGTTTTTATACGTTTAGCAGACGAATATCTATCTCTAGGAATTTTCCAGCTTCTTTCTGGAATTTAATTCCTACCTCCTTCACCTTAATCTTTATGTTTCAAGTTCCCAACAATCTCTTTATGAGCTCCAAATACTTTATTTGGGTTCATCATGTTCCAAAGTGTCTCTGAGAATTTTTCCCAAATTTTTGGAGGTCTCGGAGTATTTTTCGTGGCTTAAATATAAATTCTGGACTTTTCTAGAATTATTTTATCCATGAAATTAATTAATTCTGAAAATAATAATTTTCTCATTTTTCCCAACGCTCAAAGCCCATGTACAATAATCCTAATAAATCATAAAGGCCCATGCATTTATTTACTAATGGGCTTTAATGTTTATTTAAGCCCATTAGTGCAGGTGGATGGTGCAACGTCAATTAGTACCATATCGCTTGTTGACGTGGATGTGGGGAGTTTTTCTTCCTATATATATTTAACAACCCCTTGGACAAAGCACACCAAAACTACCGTATGGGGAGCCCCTAGTTTGGGAAATCCATCGTGTAGTAAATGATATTTTTCCCTCCTTCCCTCGCCGTCGCCGTCGCTGTCGCCGTCGTCGCCGCGCTGCCCGGCCCGGTCATCCTCTTCTTCGTGCAACAAGTCGAGCTCACCCCTGCGCAGCTGCTGTTGTCATGGCCGTGTGGTGGCTGTACGGGAGGCCAAAGGATGAAGACGCGGTAATTACGAAATTACCACCGGTTCGTAATATCGTCGTCGTATATTCGTTTTAAGTCCGTTTCGAGTCGTTACAGTTGCGTTAGATTCGTATCGATGTGATCTACATGCTAGTGCCGTCGTTTTTCATGTCGTGGTCAATGCGCGCCAAATTAGTATAAGTATTAATAACTCCAGGCTCCATGGATTGTGCTGAGTGCTGACGACTGGATCATGCTGGAAATCTGCTGCTTCGCCTGAAACTGAAAGCCAGTTAATTGCTGGTTTCTTCAGTATGTACCATGGTATATATATACTAGTACTAGCATCCACCCAAGATATTCCCTTGCTGCTCGGTTCTGAGTGATTCGTTGCGTCAGGCTAATTAACCTTCATCTTAAAAATCGACCAAAATCAGAGACGCGGGCAAAACGGGACAAAAGTGATCGTAGGAAGAGCTAGAAATGACCGGCTTGAAATGGCATGGATTTTTAAGGTCCAACGTCCAAGCTTTGTGACTTTTATATATATGTTTAAATATTAATTTGGTTAATATGCATGCAACTAGTTTTTATAAATAAAAGCAACATAATTATATACAATGCTCTTTTGCAAATAATTTTTAACATGATTAGTTGCTAACATAAATATGTTTCTAAATTATAATATGTTTAGTCTAAACACACATATCAAATTTGATTAGATGTTCTCACATGTCAGTTTGTATTTGCAAGTTAAAGTTGAATCGGTATAAATGAGATCAAAATATTTATAAATAAAATATGATTAGCTTCAACTCAGCCTTTAAGTATAAATATGATTTGTTTAATCTAAATTAATGCTACTCACATAGTTTTTCCTAATTAACATAAATCAAGATTATAGTCTTCTCTTTTCTTTTATAATATAAAACTCTGTAGTCGTTTTTTTTCCAACCGTAGCTCCGATTAGAGTGCCTCTCGCGACTGTGTGTTCGTAGTGATGCGTAGAATCGTGTATCAATCTCTTTTACTTAATTTTTTTATGATTGGTGTACTGTTCTGATATAGATGCAATTGTATGCTATGCATGTATGTGTATGAATGTTTGTGTGGTGTTCTACGATTGTCCAGTCGGTGAGATACACGTGGTGATCCAGAAGAAGAAGAAAGACATCGAAGAATAAAGCTTACCGAAGGATCGGTGTGTAAGGCAAGTATAGCATGGGACCATCCTTGTTACCTATTCACATTTAAACACTTAATTCATATTGCATGTGTCTATCTTGTTGCCAAATAGGATATCCTAGATATTTGATATCTTGCACCTTGAAACCTTTGGAACATTGCATTGGATAGTTTTGCTAGTGCTTAATCAAAACCATGATCTTGTAACTTGACTAATGATATATGTAATAAACATTAAAATATGACTTTTTAGTAACATGGAATCAGGGGGCTGAAGTGTTTATATGCTTCAGATTCCTCTCCCTAAGGACTTATCTGTAAGCGATCATCCGGGACTTACAGTACAGCTGTGAGGGCCATATGGCTCTGGCTTTAGCTTAGTATGAGGATCTTTTCTAGCTTGTTAGTGGTTACCTTTCAGGCGCAAGGTATGTTTCCTTTGCTGCTGGGAAGTGTGTACCGTGCTGCGATGCCCACGCATGCCACTCCTAGAGATGGGCCATATACGTCTGGCGGCCCTAACTTGTTAGACGAATTCTTTGAAAGGCTTCATAGTGAACCCTGCCGACCTTCCTTGGAAGTGGGTCAAGAGAATAGCTACCTCGGGTGAAAGGGTAAATCACAACTCATAGTGAACGTGTACAAACTCTGCAGAGTATAAAACTGTTATAACAGCCGTGCTCACGGACACGAGCGGCCTTAGACCCTTATGGAATAGAAATGATCACTAATGGATAATTATACTAATGATCAACTGTTTATGCTATACATTAATCATGTTTACCTGATCATGTGTTTATGGGAATGATAAATTCTTTGCTACCCAACTGCTTAAAAAGATGATATATTAAAGCTAATCGCAGTAAACCTGTGTCAGCCATTTTGAGCCTCATGAACCCCATGATATAATTGTTAAGTACGACATGTACTTACACTTGCTTTATTTTTCTATACATTGGATAAAAATCCCGGATGGGTACCAGATTGCTGGTTTGGAGGAGTTAGGCTTGTGGTCAACCAGTCAGTCGTCCCTGTGAATTTGGAGTCTTCGCCAGAAGATCGGAGTCAACTTTCCGCTGTCTATACTCTGAGGGTACTTTTCTTTTACTAAAACGTTATGTAATAAGTATTGTCTTTTGATATTACCCTTATTTGTGGCTATATGTGAGATTTAACTTCCTGGGCTCACATATAGTGTGTATCTGGTTTTGTCTTTAAAACCGGGTGCTACAAAGTGGTATCAGAGCAATGCTGACTGTAGGACGCAATCCTAGTTAGCACTGGCCGTTTCTAAAAACCTATTTTACTATAAAACTATTTCTCTATCTCCTTGACTCATTGAATTGAATATTTCCTATTGTCTCCTCTCCTTGATAGCTCCCTTTGAGCTATATTTTCTTATCTCCTTGAGTCGTTGTTCTTGATCTCTTGCAAACTTTCTAGTCTCACCTCTATTCAATTACCGAAGCCCTGATAAGAAAGTTTTCCCTTAAGAATGCCTACCAAGTAGCTAGAAGGAACGATTAGCAACGAGCTTGTATTTCATGTTTGAGTGGTTTGTCCTAATGATCATGGTTGAGTTGGATCTTTGTAATGAGTGCAATGAATTTGTGGGTTATGCTCACAATTTCATTAAAGGTTTAAAGTATAAGGGATAAGGAAATAAATAGTTGGGTTCTTTTTCTCTTGTCTTCTCCTTTCGGTCTTCCAGAGCAGTCTGTCTTTTATGGCCTATGTTTCCAACCTATGTGCAACAAAAAAATTCTAAGAAAATTCTGGGTGAATGTAGACTTCAAGATCTTTCTTTTGCCGCAAGAGTCACCTTGATACCATTTCTGGTTTGGGAGATATAAAAATCACAAGGCGATACATCTGCGCTGTCTGGAATCTGGAATAATTTCGGTTGAGCAAAGATTTCGACCAAGTTAACTGCAGAATCCGAAGGAGTGGTCTAAAAGAAAGTTGTGGGGAATTTTATAAGCTTTCCAACGGTTTAAGATGCAACTCTATTGGATAAACAGAACTCGAGATATGGATGTTTTTCTGCGCTGCTGTTTTCTATCAATGGGAAGGATCAATTTTTCTTATTCTTATCTATGTCCACAAGCTCTCTAGGATGTCAGAGGATGATAATACACCTTGAAGAAAGTTACATATTGGATGTTGGTGCCCTATCTCATCTCTTCTTAAGGGGGGTAGCCAAGCTAAGAGTGTTGCGATGAAACTACCAGGAGTCCGGATCCACGTCAAGATTTATCTTCGAGCTAACTATGGTTGGGAGTTCGATCTTCACGTACCTAGGATATAGACGTATACAAAGAGTTACAAGAATGCTCAAGACTAAGATTAACTCTTGAAAACAATTGGATTGGTTTTTAATTAAAGCTCTTTCCTTGAAATAAAATCTTCAAAAGACGTTGGAAAATGAATTAACAACCTTTTGATTCAAGAACTTTGAAAAACTTCTTCAAAAGTTGATTCGAACTAAGTTCAAAAAGGGTTTAAGTTTGTTTTCTCATTTTCGAGAGTTGGTATTCAAAACTTAATTTCAAAAGTATTTCACCAAAGAATAAGAGTTGATTTGAAAAGAGTATTAAAGTATAAAAGATTCAAAAAGAGTTGCTAAAGACTATATTTGAGACATTTCAAAAGTTTTGATTTGAATTATGAAAGACTCTTTTGCTCATTCAAAAGAAAACAATTTGATTTGAACTGCTTCACTCAAGGTTTTAGTTTAAAAACAGATATTCATAAAAAGTTTGAAAGTACCTTATTCCTAAAACTTCAAAAAGTTGAAAGTGAAATCAGATTTGAAAACCCACTTTGCTTTGAACTAAATTTCAAAAAGAGTAAAATGTATTCGGTTACTCTTCAAAGTGTTATTCTAAAAACACCTTTGAACCATTTTATTCTAAAACACTTTGAAAATGACTCTAAAGTGTTTTTAAAATGGGTTGTTTGAAAAAGACTGATTGAAAAAAAATTGAGTTGTCTTATTTCAAATTTTATTTGAAAGGTGTTCAAAATGCTTTCAAGATATTTTACAAAAGTTTGAAAATTTTGGTTCAAAAGTTTGCAACAATTTGCATTTGGAAACGGAGCACTTTTGGCTTTGAATTAGAATTAAGTTTGATTTCAAAACAAAATTTGAAAAGAAAAGGTTTGAGTTGATTTCAAAAGTGTATTTCAAAAAGGAGTCTTCCAAAATGGTTTGAAAGGGTTGAAAATTATTTGATTTGATTCCCCAAAAGTTTTATTCCAAAAAGAACTTGAACATGTGTATTAAGTCTTTTGTTTGACTTCAAAAGAAAATGGGAATTGAAAACTTACTCTCTTTATTTCTAAAGTAGTTTTGAAATTGATTTGGTTTGATTTTAGAAATCCCAAAAGAGTTCATTCAAAATGATTTGAAAATATAGTTTGAATGTTTCATTTGTTTTCTAAAATCTTGAAAATCCCTTGTTTGAAACAGATTTCAAAAGAACCTGAGTTGATTTGTCTACTCTTTATCTGAGATTTGATTATAAAGTTGAGGTTTGAAAAGAGTTTGAAAAACAAAGCTTAGTATGTTTACCTGAGTTTCCAATGATTTGAAAATGGTTGGGTTTATTTCAAAACCTTAAAAACATTTATTCAAAAGAGTTTCAAAACATGGTTGAAATATTTTCTTGAGTTCTGAACATAAAACATATTTTGAAAGCTATTTCAAAGGGAGTTGAAAAAGAAAATTTGTTCGGTTTTGATTGAAAGTCTTCCTTTTGAAAAGTAAAACATTTCAAAATGCTTAAAAATGAACCATAGAATTCAAAGTTCTGATTCAAGCTAAGCAAGATCTTTTGGAAGCTTAACATATGGATAATAAGATTCATTGGAACAGATTAAGAGAAGCAACAAGATCAGACTTGGAATAAGATGGAACAAGAATCTGCCAGAGTAGCCACGTGATGAATTATCATACAACACAAGGTGAGTATCAAGATGGTGTTGCTCAAGGAAGTGAAGAAGATCCCAAGTTGAAGTATCCCTCTCTTCTTTGCTCTTCTTCTCCGAATCTCGGGGACGAGATTCATCTTAAGGGGGGTAGAATTGTAATACCCTAAAATTAGCTACTTTCTAAAAAGAGTAAAATAATTTCTGTTAATTGTTTTGTGCTCATGAAAACATAGGAAAATAAAAAAAAATTCATTAATTTAAAATCTATCATAAGATAGAAATGTGTTTGTTGCATTCATGTCAGCCGCATATCGTGTTTCTATGTGCAAAATGTGTGTTTTTATACGTTTAGCAGACGAATATCTATCTCTGAATTTTCCAGCTTCTTTCTGGAATTTAATTCCTACCTCCTTCACCTTAATCTTTATGTTTCAAGTTCCCAACAATCTCTTTATGAGCTCCAAATACTTTATTTGGGTTCATCATGTTCCAAAGTGTCTCTGAGAATTTTTTCCAAATTTTTGGAGGTCTCGGAGTATTTTTCGTGGCTTAAATATAAATTCTGGACTTTTCTAGAATTATTTTATCCATGAAATTAATTAATTCCGAAAATAATAATTTTCTCATTTTTCCCAACGCTCAAAGCCCATGTACAATAATCCTAATAAATCATAAAGGCCCATGCATTTATTTACTAATGGGCTTTAATGTTTATTTAAGCCCATTAGTGCAGGTGGATGGTGCAACGTCAATTAGTACCATATCGCTTGTTGACGTGGATGTGGGGAGTTTTTCTTCCTATATATATTTAACAACCCCTTGGACAAAGCACACCAAAACTACCGTATGGGGAGCCCCTAGTTTGGGAAATCCATCGTGTAGTAAATGATATTTTCCCCTCCTTCCCTCGCCGTCGCCGTCGCTGTCGCCGTCGTCGCCGCGCTGCCCGGCCCGGTCATCCTCTTCTTCGTGCAACAAGTCGAGCTCACCCCTGCGCAGCTGCTGTTGTCATGGCCGTGTGGTGGCTGTACGGGAGGCCAAAGGATGAAGACGCGGTAATTACGAAATTACCACCGGTTCGTAATATCGTCGTCGTATATTCGTTTTAAGTCCGTTTCGAGTCGTTACAGTTGCGTTAGATTCGTATCGATGTGATCTACATGCTAGTGCCGTCGTTTTTCATGTCGTGGTCAATGCGCGCCAAATTAGTATAAGTATTAATAACTCCAGGCTCCATGGATTGTGCTGAGTGCTGACGACTGGATCATGCTGGAAATCTGCTGCTTCGCCTGAAACTGAAAGCCAGTTAATTGCTGGTTTCTTCAGTATGTACCATGGTATATATATACTAGTACTAGCATCCACCCAAGATATTCCCTTGCTGCTCGGTTCTGAGTGATTCGTTGCGTCAGGCTAATTAACCTTCATCTTAAAAATCGACCAAAATCAGAGACGCGGGCAAAACGGGACAAAAGTGATCGTAGGAAGAGCTAGAAATGACCGGCTTGAAATGGCATGGATTTTTAAGGTCCAACGTCCAAGCTTTGTGACTTTTATATATATGTTTAAATATTAATTTGGTTAATATGCATGCAACTAGTTTTTATAAATAAAAGCAACATAATTATATACAATGCTCTTTTGCAAATAATTTTTAACATGATTAGTTGCTAACATAAATATGTTTCTAAATTATAATATGTTTAGTCTAAACACACATATCAAATTTGATTAGATGTTCTCACATGTCAGTTTGTATTTGCAAGTTAAAGTTGAATCGGTATAAATGAGATCAAAATATTTATAAATAAAATATGATTAGCTTCAACTCAGCCTTTAAGTATAAATATGATTTGTTTAATCTAAATTAATGCTACTCACATAGTTTTTCCTAATTAACATAAATCAAGATTATAGTCTTCTCTTTTCTTTTATAATATAAAACTCTGTAGTCGTTTTTTTTTCCAACCGTAGCTCCGATTAGAGTGCCTCTCGCGACTGTGTGTTCGTAGTGATGTGTAGAATCGTGTATCAATCTCTTTTACTTAATTTTTCTATGATTGGTGTACTGTTCTGATATAGATGCAATTGTATGCTATGCATGTATGTGTATGAATGTTTGTGTGATGTTCTACGATTGTCCAGTCGGTGAGATACACGTGGTGATCCAGAAGAAGAAGAAAGACATCGAAGAATAAAGCTTACCGAAGGATCGGTGTGTAAGGCAAGTATAGCATGGGACCATCCTTGTTACCTATTCACATTTAAACACTTAATTCATATTGCATGTGTCTATCTTGTTGCCAAATAGGATATCCTAGATATTTGATATCTTGCACCTTGAAACCTTTGGGACATTGCATTGGATAGTTTTGCTAGTGCTTAATCAAAACCATGATCTTATAACTTGACTAATGATATATGTAATAAACATTAAAATATGACTTTTTAGTAACATGGAATCAGGGGGCTGAAGTGTTTATATGCTTCAGATTCCTCTCCCTAAGGACTTATCTGTAAGCGATCATCCGGGACTTACAGTACAGCTGTGAGGGCCATATGGCTCTGGCTTTAGCTCAGTATGAGGATCTTTTCTAGCTTGTTAGTGGATACCTTTCAGGCGCAGGGTATGTTTCCTTTGCTGCTGGGAAGTGTGTACCGTGCTGCGATGCCCACGCATGCCACTCCTAGAGATGGGCCACATACGCCTAGCGGCCCTAACTTGTTAGATGAATTCTTTGAAAGGCTTCATAGTGAACCCAGCCGACCTTCCTTGGAAGTGGGTCAAGAGAATAGCTACCTCGGGTGAAAGGGTAAATCACAACTCATAGTGAACGTGTACAAACTCTGCAGAGTATAAAACTGTTATAACAGCCGTGCTCACGGACACGAGCGGCCTTAGACCCTTATGGAATAGAGATGATCACTAATGGATAATTATACTAATGATCAACTGTTTATGCTATACATTAATCATGTTTACCTGATCATGTGTTTATAGGAATGATAAATTCTTTGCTACCCAACTGCTTAAAAAGATGATATATTAAAGCTAATCGCAGTAAACCTGTGTCAGCCATTTTGAGCCTCATGAACCCCATGATATAATTGTTAAGTACGACATGTACTTACACTTGCTTTATTTTTCTATACATTGGACAAAAATCCCGGATGGGTACCAGATTGCTGGTTTGGAGGAGTTAGGCTTGTGGTCAACTAGTCAGTCGTCCCTGTGAATTTGGAGTCTTCGCCAGAAGATCGGAGTCAACTTTCCGCTGTCTATACTCTGAGGGTACTTTTCTTTTACTAAAACGTTATGTAATAAGTATTGTCTTTTGATATTACCCTTATTTGTGGCTATATGTGAGATTTGACTTCCTGGGCTCACATATAGTGTGTATCTAGTTTTGTCTTTAAAACCGGGTGCTACAATGAATTGCTCCCTCCAATCAACGATCGGCAAAAGTACCACAAGTACCAACTGCTCGGTAGGGGGAACTTCTTCAACTTCCTTATCTTCTTTGATGGATGGCGCTAGGAGATCTTGAATAAAAACCCCCAGCGGAATCGTGGTGCGAGAAGAACCGAGCTTGGATAAGTGATCGACGAGTTGATTTTGGTCACGTACCACGTGGTGATACTCGATACCATAGAATTTTCCTTCAAGCTTTCTGATTTCAGCACAGTAAGCATCCATCTTCTCGCTGGAACAAGACTAGTCTTTGTTGAGCTGGTTGATAACCAATGCGGAGTCCCCGTACACCATTAGGCGTTTGACGCCGAGCTTGACGGCTATACGAAGACCATGGAGACATGCTTCATATTCCGTGGTGTTGTTGGACACCGGGAAGTGTATCCGAAGAACATAACGTAGCTTATCCTTGGTCGGCGTAATGAACAGAATGCCTGCACCAGCACCATTGATATTAAGGGCGCCGTCGAAGTACATCACCCAGTGTTTAGGGCAAGCAGCGGCGATGGGCTCTTGGATCTCGATCCATTCAGCGACGAAGTCAGCGAGCACCTGTGACTTAATGGTAGGTCTACTTCTGAATTCAATGGAATAGGTGCCGAGCTCAATAGCCCATTTAATGATGTGGCCATTGGCTTCTTTATTACGAAGAATGTCCCCCAAGGGGAACTCAGTGACCACGGCGATCTTGTAGTATTCGAAGTAATGTCGAAGCTTGCACGACGTAATCAGAATTGCATATAACAGCTTTTATACCTAAGGATAATGAGTTTTTGGCTCATTAAGTACTTCATTGATAAAGTAGACCAGATGTTGCACCTTGTAAGCGTGCCCGGCTTCCTCGCGTTTGACGACGATAGCTATGCTCAAGACACGAGAAGTGGCGGCGATGTATATTAGCAGAGTCTCATCTGGCCTTGGCGCTGTCATGATCGGTGGCTTTGTTAAGAACAACTTGAGCTACTCGAAAGCTGAGTCTACCACCTCCGACCAAGAAAAGTGCTCGGAGGCCTTGAGGAGCTTGAAGAAAGGTAGCCCTTTTTTGCCGAGGCGTGATATGAAGCAGCTTAAAGCAGCCATACAACCTGTAAGCTTTTGTATATCCTTGACACATGTTGGCCATTTCATATTGGTCATGGCAGAGACCTTGTTAGGATTAGGCTTGATGCCTCGAGCATTGACGATGTAGCCTAGCAGTATACCAGATGGAACTCCAAAGATGCACTTTGAAGGGTTCAGTTTCCATCGGTACTTATTTAGATTGGCGAAGGTTTCTTCGAGGTCGGTGATAAGGTTGTCGGCTGTCTTGGTTTTGACGACCACGTCATCGATGTAGGCTTTGACGTTGCGGCCGATCTACTAGTCGAGGCACATCTGAATGGCTCTTTGATAGGTAGCCCCGGCATTCTTGAGTCCAAAGGACATAGTTTTGTAGCAGTATGCACCAACAGGTGTAATGAACGATGTTTTTATCTGGTCTTCTTCCTTGAGGGAGATCTGATGATAGCCGAAGTAACAATCAAGGAAAGAGAGTAGTTCGTAGCCGGCGGTAGAGTCTACAACCTCGTCTATCCGAGGCAAGCCGAAGGGGTCTTTAGGGCAGTGTTTGTTAAGATCAGTATAATCAACGCACATTCTCTATTCTTTATTCTTTTTTCGAACGAGAATAGGGTTTGCTAACCAATCTAGATGATACACTTCTTTAATAAACCCGGTAGCTAAGAGGTGTTTTATTTCTACCCTAATAGCCTCCTTGTCTGGTGCGAATCGGCGGAGTTTCTGCTTGATCGGTTTGGCGGTCGGTGAGACATTCAAGGAGTGCTCGATCTTCTCCCATAGTACCCCCGGCATGTCTGCAGGTTTCCAAGCAAACACATCGGCGTTGACACGTAGGAAGGAGACGAGCATGCCTTCCTATTTGGGGTCAAGCTGAGCCCCAATCTTCGTGGTCTTGGAGGCGTCATCGAGGCTGAGGATGACCTTCTTGATTTCCTTGGACTTGGCGAAGGCATGAGGAAGCTCTAGCTCTGGAATCTCCATGTCATCGGCGGGTACTATCTTGGCTTCGGTGACCATGCTAGCCATCTGGATGGAGAGGTCGGTGGCTTTGGCGAGAGCGAGACTCTCTGTCTCGCAAGCGTAGGCAACAGAAAGGTTGGCCCATAGAGCCAGGACTCCTACAGGCGAAGGCATCTTCAACACCAGATACGCATAGTGTGGTACGACCATGAATTTGGCCAGAGCTAGCCAGCCAAGTATGGCGTGGTAGGCGGTGTTGAAGTCGGCGATGTAGAAGTTGATGTGCTCGACGCGGTAGTTGCTTGTCGTGCCGAACTGTACTGGTAGGGTGATCTCTCCAAGTGATCTGGATGCCCTTCTAGGAACCACACCCTAGAAGGAGGAGTCTGAGGGTGTGAGATCTGATATCGCGAGGCCCTACTCCCTTAGGGCTCCGGCGAAGAGTAGGTTCAAAGCACTACCACCATCAACAAGGACTTTTCTGAAGAGCACCTTCTGGACGGTTGCGTCGAGGACAAGGGGGAAACGCCCTGTATATGGTATGTCTGCCCACTAGTCAGCCCTACTAAAGGTGATGGGGACCTCGGACCATGGGCGATAGCTAGGGTCGGCGGTAGTTTCTTCTAAAGCGACGTCGAGCACTCGTCGAGCGGCAAGCTTCCATTCCCTTAGACTCTCAGTGGAGGCGAGGCCCCCAAAGATGCTGGCAACCACCTTATCGTGGTCCTGAAAGGCATTGTTGTTGTTCCTAGGTGGTCGGCGACCTTTGGCTCCATCGTTGGCATCATCATCAAGCCTCTTGTCCTAGAACTCCCTGGCCAGACCAATGCAGTCCTTCATCTTGTGTTTGGTGTTCTTGTGAAGAGGGCATGGGCCGTCGAGGATCTTTTGGTACTGCTCGTCGTAGTTATGCTTGGCGCAAGGTTGACTAACAGCGGCGAAGATGTGTTCTGGCTGGCGGCAGCAATTTTGGCTAGGCCTATGTCCTCCTGTTCGCTCACGGCCGCTATCGCGATGATAGCTGTGGTCGTCGGGACGGTGGTCGCTATGACATCGGTCGTCGGGGCGATCGTCGTATCGGTGAGGTGGTCGCTGAGTGTCTGCATCCTTGTTGAAGCGCACCTCGGCTTCCTCTGCATTGGTGTACTGGTTGGCGGTAGTTATCATTTCGCCGATATCGGTCAGTGGCTTATGGTTGAATTTGGAGCGAAGCACGCGATGGTGGAGTCCTCGGATAAAGGCGGTGATGACTTCAGCTTCTGTGATGTTGAGGATAGAGTTCCTCATCTTGGAGAAACACCGGATGTAGCTGTGGAGGAGCTTAGATGGCTTTTGGTTGATGCGACTGAGATCATGCTTCGTGCCGGGTCGAGTACACATGGCCATATAGTTATCGATGAAGACTTTCTTCAACTCTTCCCATGAGACAATGGCGTCCAGCGCAAGGCTAGTGAACTAGCTCATGGCAGGTGGCATGAGCATGACAGGGAGATAATTTGCCATGACGCTGGTGTCTCCTCCCATAGTGCGGATTGTAGTGGCGTAAGCCTGTAGCCACTGAGTTGGGTTCATTCTTCCTTCATAGGGCTTGACCCTGGTGATCTTAAAACCATGGGGCCATCGAAGTGTTCAAAGTGCCCTTGTGAAAGCCAGAGGCCCTTTAGGGTTGTCGACACTGTCATGTGTGGTGTTGTGGTCGAGGATAGGCTCGAGGGCTGAGTCTGGGTTGTCATACTCCTTTTCGTAATCCTGGCGGCGACGCACTTTGTCTTCATGGCGACCAAAGTGACATTGCTCAATATGCCACCGTGCATCCTAGAGGTTGCTAAGATGTACTCTAGCATCCTATTCAACCTCCTAGTCGTGTTGGTGATGGTGTTCGGCGTGATGCCCCGGGTCCCCCCTAGAGAGGTAGCGATTGGTCGGCGAAACGGCTTTGACTTGGACAGTGATTAGACCTCGGCGTAGCTGATCATTGAATCATGCTCGTAGATCACGAAGGTCTCTGATCCTCACGGATCTCATTGACCTAACAGTGAGCCGCTTTAAGCATGGCGGCGATCTAGGCGAGCTCGGGCGTTTGAGGGAAATGAGCGAGCTCATTGGTGGCTACTGCCAAATTGGTGCTTGGAGTCTTCAAGACATCGTGGCCGTCGACACGGAGGAGTTCTTCGTCAAGGTTGCGGTAGAGTGAGAGCAGTCCTCCTTGAGAGTCAAGCCGATTATTCTGAGCAGCCTTGGCCCTCGCGATGGCTGCCTCGTTTTCTCGCCACTGCGCACGGTTGACATTTCAGTTCTCCCAAGCAACGTGCTCCTCCTTGGTTTCGCCATTCCAAGGAGGGCTGTCGATGCTGACATTGAAGATCGCACCACCCCGGAAGGGTGGAAGGAGAAATTGATTGGAGAAGGTTTCGGTGAGGGTCTCTGTAGAGCCCTGAGACTCGGTGCCCGGAGTTTCTTCCAGGATGGTCTGGAGGTGCGCCCTAGGGCTCCAGCCTAAGTGTAGCGTGTTGACGGCTGGTGGAAGCTGGACGGCGACCTGGTCGGCGAGTTTTCCCCTTAGGGCATGCTAGTAAGTGGCAACGACATTGGAGAATCCGAAGGGTAGGGCCATGGCCCCTAGAGTTTCCCAAGCAGCCTCTGATAGATCTAGATCAGAGGGTGGTTAGTGCTGAACCAGAGTGTCCAGTGCCGATTCGGCAATTTAGAGATAATCGATGAGCTTTAGTCCAACCTGATCGATAGATTTGATCAGATTGTCGTTGTTGATCGGCCTCCTCTGGTAGCGAGGAAGCGGACGGTGAGTCGTCGCTGAGGGAGACCTTGGAATCAGCTCCGAGATTAGATCTGCAGTTGCAGGTGTGGTGGTGACCGACGCAGAACCGATCTGCCCTGGCTCGAGGAGCTCTCCGACTCTATCAGTGTTGATGACCCACGAGATGGATCCGATCGTGAAGATCTGGCCGGGCTACGAAAGGGACAAAGAGCCTATGGAAAAAGCCATCTTGTTCGATAAGGAAATAGCATGCACACCCCTACCTGGCACACCAACTGTCGATAGAATATCATCGGTAGTCCTCTGAGGGGTATCCCACGAAGGTAGATTGATCGGTAGGGGAGCGTGAGATCAAGAACAAGAAGGCAATAGAGACACACAAGTTCGACAGGTTCAGGCCATTAGTATGACGTAATACCTTACTCTTGTGATATGTTGGTTTGTATTAGCTATCGTATGATATGCCGTGATTTTAGAGGGGGTCCCTGCCCGCCTTATATAGTCGGGAGGCAGGGTTACAAGTCGGTTAGATCTGAGAGATAACCGGAAAGTAATAACTAATTACAGGAATCTTGGGATCATACATATCCTAACAGATCTCATAGTATCTTCAGGATATCTTCCCGATGTCTTATGGAAGGCGCCGAGTAGAGTCATGCCTTGTAAGGCTTCTTCTTGTGGGCTAGGCCACCCCTAGGGGCGCAACCCATGTGGTCGGCCGTGGGTATCCAGGGTTGTACACCCCACACTAGTGGACTTCAGAGTCAGGGACAACCAGCGACACAGTTTGCTTCACCGATAGAGTAGGTGTCCTAGTGGTTTGCTTCTCCAGTGCCAGCCCAGGGTCCTTCCTTCACACCTATTATCATGGGCTTCACATTGGCCACCCCAGTTTCTAGGAGCCTTGATGCTACTTTTAGTGAGTTGATAGGGCAGCCTACACCGCCAGAGCTACTTGTCCCTGGACCTTCCACGGTCGCTCTAGTTACTGGGACTACAGAGACGCTCCCTCCATCTATTGCATCATCAGAGCCGCCTGCTTTAGTGATACCTGTAGAGTCATAGGCCGCACTAGTCCCAGATCTGACCTAGAACACTTCAGCTTCACTTCTAGCAATAGGGGTTCAGACAGCTCAGAGTTTTGGATCAGAGGATGATGCTACCCAGTTTTAGATCGCTCACCGCACCTTAGCGCCTGACTCGTCTGCTCTAGCCCCGCTGACCGACCCTTAGGTTTTGGTGCTTGATGCCAAAGGGGGAGAGGGATCGAGTATGATTAGATCTAGGGGGCGATATATCTAGGGGAGCTTATTTATTACGTTTGACTTTTTATGTGTGATATATTACTATGCATTCATGTTTGCTTTCATGCATTGAACTACATAAGTGTGATTGTGATATTTATGTGATATGTGTGATATTTATGTGATATGTGACATGTGTGCTCTCTACTTTGATCTATTTATATGTCATGTCACTTGGTTATGCTCATTTGATTTGCTTTCGTGCTTTACTCTGATTCAAATGAGCTTTATTTCTTGTACTCATGCTTATTTCATATCTATTGAGTACATCATGTTGGCTTGGGTCATATAAGCATGCCTAACTCTTTTGTTCTCATTGTCAAAAGCTTATATGAACCAAGCATGTTGAAAACCTCATCTCTTTCACATACTCGAGGTTATATTGTCATCAATCACCAAAAAGGGGGAGATTGAAAGCATCTAAGCCCCTAGTTGGGTTTTGGTAATTAATGACAATACAAGATTACTATGACTAACATGTGTTTTGTAGAGGCAATTAAGTTAGGTCATGGTAATGGCAATTGATTGGGCAATCATGGTTATCATGCCCCTACGATGGAAATCATTTCGGTTTTCAAAGGATGGACGACAAGGTTAAGGACGGACTAGTTCTAAGTGTCGTTTGGTGTTGAAGAGGCACTTAGAGTAGTTTAGGACTTTGTTTTTCCTTTGGTCGTACTATTAAGGGGGTTATGGACTAGTAGCTTGACCTAGGTGAGTCTAGTGGGTTAGGTGTGATGCACACTTGTCAAATCTAGCACTAGGTAGCTCTAAAGTAGCCGTAAGATTAATTAGAGAAAACTTCATTCACATATGTTGTCGAGTTGGAAGTGAATGGAGGGTCAAATATTGACCGGACACTGATCCGATTGTGATCGGACGCTGACAGTAGAGTCCGGTCAGTTCATTTGATCAAGGAGAAGTCATCTGGTTGTGACCGGATGCTGAGTGAAAAGTGACCGGACGCTGGGTGCCAGAGTCTGGTCAACTCTAGTAAGGTTCCAGAAAGGGAGAATCCTAATTAGACGCGTCCGGTCAGTGCTGATCAGACGCTGGTCAGGTTCCAGTTACTGACCAGATGCTAAATAGCAAAGTGACTGGACTTTGGGTGCCAGCATCCGGTCAACATCAGTAAGGGTCTAGAGAGCAGTTTTCATGACCGGGCACAGATTAGAGTTTGATCACAACTTAACGACTCTGTGGCGGGGAGAACTGATCGGAGCATCCGATCACCCCATAGAATGCTGACGCAACCTCCTAACGACTCTGTGGCTGGTATAAATACTTCCTCTATTCATCCAAGGGAGGTCTCTTACCCATTTGATCAGCTGAGAAACACCCTTGAGAGTGCTTTGGAGAGCAAGAGCCTAGTGAGGTGATTGAGATTTGAGAATCCAAAATTAAGGCCTCATTAGTGCAAGGAGAGTAGCAAGTGTGCATCCACCCTTCTCATTAGGCTTGTTGTGGTCAAGTGAGAGTTCATGCTTGTTACTCTTGGTGATCGCCATCACCTAGATGGCTTGGTGGTGATTGGGAGTTTGGTGATCATCCGACGGAGCTTGTGGATGTCCCAACTCAAGTTGTGAGCGGTTGTGGGTGATTCACCGTGATGGAGTGTGAAAGAATCAACCCATAGAGAGCACTTGATCCTTGCACGGATCAAGGGGGAGCTACACCCTTGCATGGGTGCTCCAACGAGGACTAGTGGGGAGTGGCGACTCTCTGATACCTCAGCAAAACATCATAGTGTTCCTTCTCCTCTCTTTACTTTGAGCATTTACTTTTGAGCAATTCAATTCTTGTCTTTACATTCTTAGAATTGACATGCTAGAGTAGGATGGGAACTTAGGGTGCTAAACTTTTGTGTGGTAGATCATTAGAATCACATTCTAGGCACAAGGGGTGAAGTGGGCTAAGTGTAGGGTTTAATTATTGCAAAGAATTTTAGAATTAGCCCAATTCACCCCCCCCCTCTTGGGTATCTTGATCCTTTCAGCGCGATGAAGAGGTGGCAGGCTCATGCGAGGCAAGGTGACCCATCAGTGGTGGACCAGCCATGAACACCATTGGTTGCTTGCCATGGTCCATTGATCTTGGGTCCATCAATCTTGTCAAGGCGGAGCAGAGGGTTGAGTAGAGATTGCAAAGGGGAAGGTGAGTCTAAGAGCTCAGTAGTTAATCACCTCCTTCTTTTCTTCCACTTTTATATATAGCCTCAAAAAGTCTCAGGTGGCCATTAAAGTTATAGCCATGCCATGCCCCCACGACTGCCAGTGGGGTGGGTTTCCCAAGCATGACCACGCATTGAAAGGCAAACCATCAAGACCGACACTTCAACTCTCCCGGATGATACGCAACCCACCCAAGTCAATCTTGGTAGACTCAGCCTAATTAATCCATCATAAACACATGTTTACTATACCACCACATTGTCAAATCTTGGGTTGTGATACGCCGTTGGTGATGCCAAAGGAAGCTAAACACTCATTTTAATTTCTAAAGTATGAATTGAGTGAAGAGCAACGACCGTATCATACTCCTATGAGTAAGTGATTCATCACCATATGTTAGGGGGCCAACATAGTTGTTGGACACTCATCCCACAATCTTGCCGCATGGACACCCGTATCATACAGCACACAAAGCATCATAATTTGCCCAGTTTCGATCCACCATTAACATAATAAGATAACATTGTCCTTGTTCTAGAGAAAAAAAGATATTTTTATAAATGGCAAGGATGATGAAATCACAACCGATCTACTCTTCATCAAGAGCAGAATGGAGGATGTGATCCATGTTCACTGTAGCAACGATTGAGTCACTGGTAGTGCCAAAGTCAGCCACCAATGGTGCAATCGTCCTTAGGGACGGTAGTGGCGGTGGTGGGAATCCTGGGTCTGCTTCATGCAAGTCCACCGCGTCACTAGACTAGAGCTAGGTGGCAGCCAGAGCTGTGGTGGCCCTCACCCAAATGCCGATTGAGACCACTCCCGTGATACGTGTAGGAAGTGCATGGAGCCACTCCTCAACCTCCGTCAGAGCAATGGGCTCCGCCGCAGGGGACACCATGTTGCAAGCAGCAATGGCTGCCCCATGGAGGGTTTCAAGTTCGTGGTTCCATTGTTCAAGGAGACATGCCAGCACTTGGTGTCTCTCCTCGGCAATGCGGAGGTCAAGGCTAGCAGTCGCCATGTCAAGAAGATGTTGCCCCATGTTCTGGCGCTCCATGTCCAGCTATTCTTGGACAGCTGAAGATTGAAAGAGGAACAAAAAGGTCAATGGCAAGATGCAATAGGATGTGGATTCAAATGCGATTGTAGCAGTAATTATCGATAATCTCCACCTGTGCTGCAACCCTCTCTTGGTTAGCTTTAGGCATGAGGGATGACTATAGGTGGTCCACTTCCACATGCATGTCGAGGATGGTGGCACTGGCCCGGTTAAGCTGCATGACCAACGTGCTGATGTCTTGTCTGTTGCCTAAAGCATCATCGACGGTGGTCGTGGGAGAAGGAACGACAGAGGGATGGTGTGATGAAGAGGCGCTAGGTTCGTGGGAGGCAAGGTGAGCAGCCAGCGGTAGACTTGGTGAGGAGAAGTTGTCCCTATATAGCATAGGGCATTAGGGCAACTCAAATCAGTCAAAGGAGGAAAGACTATCTTATTAGATCTGGGCATGAAGATGAGGACGGCTGGTCCTTGGCTCATCAGCTAACGGTAACCTTGGGCTCTTGCCATTGGCCATTGATCTTGGTGAGGGAGAGCACAAGATTAATAAGAGACCACGAAGGGGAAGGTGAGTCTGAGAGGTCGATACATAATTGCCTCCTTCTCCTTTTCTTCCGCTTTTCTAGCCGCTAAGTCTCGTTTGGCCATCCAACTCCCATGGCGGGGGAAGTTATAGCCTCGCACCTACGCAGTGGGTCGAGTTTCCCAAGCAGAACCACTCATCAGGAGGCAAGACATCAAGAACAATGCTACAACTTTATAGGTCAACATGATGGTTTTGGCACAGCACATGATGATTTTGGCACGGCGCAGGTCGGAGATCTGGACAGGGGCGGCGTAGGTTTTCCTTTCTTTGGACAGCAGGTGGCGGCTGACACCCTAAGTGTCGGGACCGAACGACCGGCATTAGCTTTGTGATATTTAACTATTTGCCATTCTTTACAGATCGCACTCCTTCGTTTGCCAGTCTTACACAAAACAGTAAACCTACTACATATTTGCCACACAAATTAGTAAACCTACTACATATTTGCCACTTTCGCTGATGTGGCATGCCATGTGTGTATGTCAACGTGGCAGCAAGCCCTGGAACCCCTACAGAAGATGTGAACTGACCAATTTACCCTTACTGCCTCTCTCAATCAACTCGCTGACGCATGGGCCCCATATGTCAAATTCTCTTTATGGATGTCCTGGATTCAATACACAATGATGGATGGCTTAGATTCCAAACACCAAAAAATAGAAGACCGTAACATATGTCGGTGTAACGAGCATCAACCATCACAAAACCGCTCTGATTCGATGTGAAATGATGGGGAGCGTGTAACAGAAATGTCCAATTTATAAGAGCACAAGTATAATGGTAGCCCGCAAGTGGCCGCACTATCATACTTGAGCGCATATAAATCTGGTAGTCCATCAAGTACCACCATGGTTCAAATACTTGCCAGACTATGCTCACAACCCACAAAAGCATCATAGATTAGATATATAAATGGAAGTGCCATGCTCGAGCCTACTCCTCGTCCACAACAAGACAGAAGCAATTCTTACAGTAGCCATGGTACATAATATTATCTGCAACAAGTGGGAAATAAACCCTATGTACAAGAAGGTGCCCAGTTAGACTTACCCATCATAAACAAAAAATAGAGTGACTCCAAGGATCATGCAAGGCTTTATAAGTGGAGCTAGCTTGACAACATTTTGCATAAAAAGCCACTAATTTAGTTATACATTTTATAATTCAGTCATCAAGTTAATTATAGCTATTTATTTCTAGATTAGCAACTAACCTATGCCAAACATGTGGTATATCATTTAGTAGCATAACAATAGTAACCATAGCCGGTGTAAGATTTTAATATTCATCAGAACCATCATATTCCATAATCCAATTACTACGGTGAAGAAGCTCCATCAAGTTTCTCACTATCCGAGAGAGACAGTAATTCGAATCGGTTGCAACCAGCTAGGCAGTATTCCTAACACAAACCCAGGTAGACTAGATCAACGGTCATCATAGGTCACCTTTGGTATAACTCAGGTCTAATTTGCGGGTTCAATCAGCACCACACAACCAGGGACAACCAGCTACTAGGATGTTTAGGAGCGGCCTACCCTTGGGCTCATGTCTGGCTCCCCACACATCCTTAGTACCATCCAAAGTGCACACTCTAACAAAATGAGGCCTGGCCTAAGTTGAGCTACTCGGCTTCGTGGTCGGAATGACTTATTCGGCCAGCTAAGTGAGAGGCATGCGTTCAAAATGACAAGAGGGCCTCCAATGATGTGGTCCTTAATTGGCACAGACGGAATCACATGAGTCAACCTACACATAGACTCCACCCAGGCTCCAGTTACATTACCCCCTAGTTCTATTTCACGATAGCAAATATAGTCAACCGTGCTCTAGTATCCACCTATATCTCAAGGGCTTGCCTTTTAGGAATGAAGTGGGTCAATGGTCAGGGCACTCTAGAAGTTCATCAATGGCTAGCTCCTCTCCTTTGGGAGCTATGGTTTGGGGTGTCCCTTGATTTTCCTCTACCTTTTCTTCGAATTCCAGTAGGGTTACTCCTAAGGGCGATCCTATATGTATGAGCATGAAATAAGATATCATGGATGCATAGATAATGACATGGATGATATGATATGATAAAATGCATTCTCATAAGTGTCCTTAATAGTAATGTATTAAAGTGATAACACGATAAATTTTCTTTTACTGAGTAGGTGCATATCTCCTCTCTAGTAATTAAACAAACACCTATTTAAACATTTTCTGGGCTGCAAGACAGTAGCCACTTGTTTTGATCATAACTTGAGTTATACATACCCAAACAATATGGCTGTGGACTTTCTGGAAAGCTTATGAAATTTCCTACAACTTTCTTTTAATCATATTAAGGTGATTCATTATCTATCTAGGTCAAACAATTGAATCTTCTATATCTGACCAGAGGACAAGCAAATCTGACAGCATACTTCTAACAGCTATATATCATAAACCATTTAGCCTATAGCTATGAAATTTCAGGACACGCAAGATGAGTAAGTTGCCTACAACTTTGTTATTAACAAGTTTAATAGGAAAAGTCACTATTATCATGTATTTGTCAACACAACAGAAACTACTCCTGCAGCCATCTAGTTGAATTATAAAGCAATGATTAAGTAGCTGCCTATAACCAATCAATTATAAGTAAAACTACTAATATCAACATATCATTCGCATCACAAGCACCATAGAAAACATCATGGTTAAGCCCAAATAATTTACTTATGTGCATTTATTAATTTTCTTATATAATAAGGCGATTTAAAGGATAAATATTTTCAGTGCTCAATAAATTCTAACAAAATTACAGTAGCCTACATCTAACCCCAATAATCTACTATACAAATTTTATGCCATTTGGATAAGCATAGCAACCTTTATAAAAAGGACAAGTTGCATAGGCTTATTTTAGCAAAAATAGTTTAACCTAGTGAAAAGTTCCAAACAATAGATTTCATATTTTCTTACTATCATCCTGGCATAAAAACACCATGTAAAAATTTATATGATCATAAGTTATGTATTTTTACCCCATTTATTTTTACTAGAAACTTGCAATTATTTAAGATTAAATAGGAAGACCATATTCCAAGTATGCCTACTATAGGTTTAGTATTTTTCCTAGCTAGAGCTTGTCAGCACAAGACCATCAAAATTGGAATCACAATTTTTTAACTTCCCTAGCTCAAGATATGCATTTTACAAGATAGAAATTATTTTAAAAGCACTTAACTAGCTCAATTTAATTCCCCTAGAAAAATATCCCAAATAGTAGGTTTCATATTTTTATCAAATAGTACACTTCATGATGAACTCAATTTGGACATTCCTAGCTCTAGTTATGAATTTTGAAGTTTGCAACAAAATCTAGAAAAAATAAATAAAGAAAAAATTCAGAACCCTAACTGACAGTTGGGCCCCGTGGGTCAACGGGCCCATGCATTAGCGAGACAGGAGTAGAGGACGGCACTGACCGGCTACAGCTCAGCAACAATGAGCTCGCCGGCGATAGCGTTTTCACCATCATGACCTACTCGACATCCCACGTCGACTAGTGCCCTTGGTTGGCTCAGCAGCTCGCCGGAGCTACCTCGCCAGTGACAATGGCAGCACGGCGGAGGTGCTTAGCGGTGGGATCATCATCTTCGACAATGACATGGCTAGGTGTGCGATGCTACAGCATCAGGGAGTCCTAGTGGAGCTCTAGGGTTAGGTCTAAGGCTCAGTGAAGCGGTGGTGTGCTTCAGCCATGTGCATGGTGGCATGGCAATGCGAGCACAACGACGGTGAGGTCACCTTTCCGATGAGATGGTGGTTGGTGATGGGTCTCTGTCTTTAGGGATAGTGCTAGGGTTCATGGCATTGTAGAAACACGCGCTAGAGGGGGGCGACAGGGTCTAGCTAAGGTCTACCACGGCGAGCGCGTGCTTGCGGCCATGGTGGACGCGCATGGTGGTGTCGTGCGTTCACACACGGTAGTGGTGGTAGCAGTTAAATGGGTGACGGCCTTAGCATCTAGACCCTATGGTGATGAGTAACCGAGGAAGGGGAAGGTTGGAGGAGCAATGATGATAACTAGCCATGGGTGAGCTCGGAGCTCGACGGCGCTCCGTGGCCATGGCGGTGACGGCGACATAAGATGTCGCTTTACCTTGGCCCGAACAGTGACAACGGTAGATCAGCAAGGTAGGGGAGGTGGTGGTGAAGCTATGGGCGAGGTGAATTGGGTGACAGTGTTGCATGGATGGCGTGCGAGCATGACGGAGGTGCGACAATGATGGGGCGGTGCTCTGCTTCACTCCCCTTCAGTCTAAGGTGTTTTTGTGACCTCGCAACCATCTCTTACATTGGTCACACATGATCACAAGCATATGCATGTATACAATCAACATCACATGTGATAATTTGTAAAGAATAAGATGAAATTCCATATGCTAATGCTCATAAATGCTTGGATAATGCTTGTGCTCATGAAATGCAAGTGCCAAATGCAATGTTTAACACTAGGGTGTTACAGAGCGTTGGGGTGACGCCTCGGGAACCACAACCAATGTGGCCTTGCCATTGGTCACCTCGGGAACCCAACAGTGTTGTTTTGGGTTATGCCATCGAGATGGCGTCCAACGTCCAAGGTCAAGTGACATAGTGCATTGAGTGGTCGGACGATACTCTTTAAGTAACTAGGAAGCAAATCTGTCTCACCGCCAGTGATGAGCAATGGCAAGGTGCAGCACCAGTGAGTCATCTAGTGAGTCATCTAGCGATGAGTCTCAAGACTCGATGGATCACCATAGCACCAGCAAGGAGGAGGTGGTGGTGGCGAAGGCGCCATTAGTCACCGTCGAGGAGGTGGACGGCAACGACGTCGATAGTGGGAACATTGATAACTTCCCCACCGTTCTGCTTTCATCGGCCTTCGAGAAGGAGCTAGAGGGCAGTGACAGCGATGGTGAGAACATTGATAACTTCCCCACCATTTTGCCGAGCTTCTCTTCGACGCCACGCTATAAGAAGCCTAGGATCCCTCCATTCCCGCCCATCGATATCGTGTCTGATGATTATGAGGGGGAGGATGATGATAAGTTGAGCGAAGACACTAGGTCGGAGGCATCATCCTCCTCTACCAATGGCGGGGGCAATGACGTCGAGCAAGACTAAGTCGATTTTAGGTGTAGTTAGTACTAGTAGCCTAGCCCAGTAGTACAATGGCGGGTGCATTGCAGTGCTTTTGAGGTGTCATTTTGTGTATTTTGGAGTGCCCTCATCAGCATTGCCCATGTACCCATATAACATTAGAAATGAATCTAAGTATTCTACTATTACAGTGCTTCATTCTTCATTGTCTCGTGGTCCTTCTTCCTCCTCTCAGAAGAGGGCGCACCAAAGAAATAAACCAATTTGCAAACACAACAAAGATGGCACACTAGTTTAGCTACAATAATGACAACATCCATCCTAGATGAAATTCACAGGTCCATAGACAACCAAATAACATTGGTCCATTTGAACATGTTGTGACAAAGACATACATCAAATGCAACTTTATTCACTGCTTTGCTAATGACTCTAAGAACAAGAACAAGGGAACATAAGGAAGAAAGTAAGGTCTGCTCATGAACCCTTATAGGCCACTACGTCTACCATACCGAAAGACATAGGCAGGGATGGCATGAACTTTTCTACGGTCTATGTCATATGCGATGAATCTTCTTTACTCCCCAACAAAGAAAATCAAATTCCATTCTGGATGAACTATAATTGTTGTGTAGTCCAACTCATAATCCACATAATCAAATTGAATATTAGTCTTTTCAAACACCTTCAATGTGCTGATAATATGCTTCAATGTCCATTTATTAGTAGCATAGTCTCTAGATTGAAAGCTAGGACATATTGTGACCACCAACACCACCAACGAGTACATACACACCTGTGACCCTGAGCTTGATGGATGGAGGGCAGAGTACCACGAGGCCTAGGAATTTTCCTCCATGTCTTTCCCTCCATATCCACTACAAGTATCATAGAGTACCTATATATAACACCTCGGGTGTTTAAATACTAAAACCTACCATGTCATCATATGCATTGCAAAGCATTTGGCATTTAGTGAAAATTTTGATATGCATACACTAAAACAAGTTTACCTTTATGTGGTATATGTTGAATTGTATTGTTTGAATCAAGTTTAAAATTTGGTTTGGCTTTGAATTTTCAAGAAAACCCTGATTTTTAGTATTTAAATCCTACCCTGAAAACTCATTTCAAAATCTAAGCATATTTTGGGGTTGAGCCTAAAAGCAAAAGTGTAGAGCTTGTCAAGTTATAGAAAGTTTGTTTTTGGAGTTTTCAAAGTTGTTATGAAAAAATTGAAGTAATTTGAAAAGGCGAAATTCGTTAAATGTCCCCTAATTGAATTCAAAGTTCATTTCAAAATGTATACCGAATTAGGGGGTGGTTATAAAAGAAAAGTTGTAGAACTTTGGATTTTGAGCAACTTTTATTTTTGGAGATTTTTGAGTTGTTATACAAATTTGGGAGTAATTTGGATTTTAAAGTGAATGGCAATTATGTAATTATGTGGAATAGTGCCACAACCACCGCCCCACCGCCAACGTCCTTCTGCTCGGTTCTAGAAGCACCTGTGGCCGCCCTTGGCTTCATGCTGGCACAGAGAAGGCCACTGTGTGTCGTCTCCTTGATCCCTTAGCCGCTCTATAAAGCTCAGACGCCGTCGCCGTTCTTCCTTTCTTTGCTCTGTTTTTTCCAACGTCGCCGATCATCTCCGTCGAGCCCTCGCCGTCGAACTAGCATCTGTGCAGTCGCAGCAAAGTGCTCAATAGCTTCGCCTACTCCTTGTGCGCCTAGCCATCCAACTGTGGTCACTTGATTTCATCGGGAATCATCGTTAGCCGCCTTTCTTCCTCGCGGTCGGCAACCTCTCCGTCGTGCTTGCGCCATCGTGGCCAGCGCTCTCCGGTGAGCCTTTGCTCTTGCTCAGTGCACCTCTAGCTCCGCCTTGTTCCCATGATGCTCTATGACCGGTTGATTGCTCATTTTGTCCATCACAGTCGCCTGAGCACCGCCGTCGCCGAAGTTTGCTCCGTCGTGGCCGCTGTGAACGTCGACCCGCGTCACCGTTGCTTCTCTGGTCTCGCTCTTTGCTCCAACGTGTTCGTGGTGAGCTGCTGAACCTTCCCATGCCTTTTGTTTACACTCTACCGGCCTTGTTTTGCCAGTGTGGCATCACCGAGCCGCCGGGTCCGCCATGGCCGACGTCAAGCTTCTAACTCGCTATAATTGCTCAAGCTAGTGCCTTCAAGCGATGCGAGGTGGTGTGGGGAGTGTTTTGGTACTTTGGCCGTCGCCGTTGGTCTCACCATCGGTGAGTTTTCGTCGGTCAGTGCTGTCGCCGTCGTGGTCAAGGCAGGAGGTCGGGGATGACATGTGGGGTCACCCTATCAGCGACTGTGTAGTTAAAAAATGAATTTTCTCCTTTTCTGAAATGTTTGAATAGTGTTGTAAATTGTTATTTTTGTGTAGATTCATTTAGAGCTCCAAAAGTTATGAAAATTTTTGTGTGACCTCTCTGTGATGAATACTATTTAGGAAAAATATGAAATGTTGTTTTTCAGTACTTTTTGAATGTGATAAAAATTGCGTAATTAATTAATAAATGGGGTTCCATGATTTTTCTAGGCTTAATTAATTATCCAAAAATCATGAAAATTGTTTTGCCACTTAGTTATCATGTGATGAACCTTTACAAAAATATTGATCTCAATTGGAATAAGTTGATTTATTTCATAATTTTGAATTAAATAATTAATTCATAAAAGCAAATAGTAACCTTTAACGATTTAGGTTTTGTTTGAAATTTTGGATTGAGTGATGACCTTGAATCATTAGTTGATAATGATCCTTGGCCATTGATGTATGTGTTACGAAAAAGATTTAGTTCGTTTGACTTGCAACTGTACCGTGAAGGAAAGTTGTATTCGAATTGTTAATTTTGCATCCATCATCAAGCATCATGTTTCGTATTCCGCATCATGTTAAACATGGCATTGTTACTACGTGTAGTGAACGAAGGTGAACACATGGTAGTTAATCAAGTTGCGGAGGAGGTTAATCCGTCTATTGAGGTCGGATCTGATAATTGTGGAACGCCGCAGGAATCTAACTTTTCTGTCAACGAAGGCAAGCCCCGGATGCATTTAACCCTACCTTGTGTTTTACAAATTTTATCGCTTTTGCTTTTCTATACTGCATTAAGTGATTAGGAGTCAAGTGGAAACCTAATTGGTGCATCACCAACCTTGTTTTTCCATATCTACCTTGATTGTCTATTTTTTCATAAATGTCTAGTTATGCTTACTCATGCTTAGTCGGGTGATTACCTGTCACCTAAGTATTTTAAATGGATCTTTGGTTACTTATGTTATCATGAGATATGAGTATGGAAGTAATAAATCTAGATCGGGCGGACTCGGTGTGTGAGAGCCACAAGACATGGAGGTCTTGTGAGCGGCTTCTTTCCGCCTGTGTCGATTAAGGTCCGTCCATTGTTGAATTGCATGAGATGAGACTTTATAGTACTAACCACATACTCTGGTAAGCCTTAACTCGGCTATTCTATTACGAGAATGGCTACTCACGCACTGGGAGTGGAGAGATGGTGGGAATAGCGTGTACCCATGTGGCAATGGGCCGGATTGGTGGGGTACTATATTCTCGGGTGGCGCGGACCCATTCTTATTTTAGAAGATCTGAGGGTAGGTTGATATATGTAAGTTAGGGACCTGCATATGTCGTGTGGTCTAGAATCCCTAGCTGGGTTTATAATCTGTTTGAATCATCGTTGCTCCTTGGTTATGGAGACTCAACTCATTGTTCATCATCGTAGTTAATAACTGAAACTTGAGAAAGGTTTGAGAAGAGTTTGATATGAAGTTCGTGATCTCATTACGGATCATGGCAGATTCATATATTGTTCTTATGAAGTTTAAATGTTGAAATACTAAAATTTTGTAAAGAGCTTTTATGCAAAAGAACTTTGAGTATTGCTAAAGCCATACCTTGAACCCCTGGGCCTGCATTCCTGAGTCTTCTCAGTTTTTATTTCGGTTAAGTCTTGTTGAGTACTTTTGTACTCAGGGTTCGTTGACCCTTGTTGCAGGTGAGCCTCATGAGCAGGTCTATTTTGGACCTTGTTGTATGACTGTTGTTCCTATCGATGATGATAGGTGAATGTGTGATCCTTGGGCAGGATGCTTATTTTGTGTGTTATGTTTATGTTAATTATGCCACTCCACTACTACTATGGTTTGTAATAATTATCGAACTTAGTTTGTAAGGTTTGAAACAACTAGTTTGTAAATTAAGTTATCGTAAGACTTCTGCTATTTTACTCTGATGTATATATTTGAATAAATGTTGTAATACTGCAATGACTCTGTAATGTGATCCTACTTAGAAATCGTGGATGATTCGGGGTTCCCCGAGGACACCCAATAGACTTCTTAAGTCACCAGGAACATATACATAGTTGTCAAAGGTCGTTGGATAGTGACAAGTGCATGTAGGTCCTATAACTTAGGAGGTTGTGCCACAGAATGGTATCAGAGCGATCGTTATAAAGTCTTTGTTGTATTGTTTTACAAAAACTTCAAAATGATTTGGGACAAATAAATATAACTTGTTAATTTGGTCCAAATTGCTTCTGGCTTATCTTATTTCATTCTCACAATTCTATAATTGATTAAAAAGTCTTGTGTGGTGGAGTAGTAATCTTATTATGCCCTATATAAAAATAACTGTGGTTATGTACCTTATAAGCTTTGATGTTTTTGTTCGTAAGAACGATTCATGCATCATGATTAACTCACTTGTTACTTCCTTCACCCTGAGTCTGGGTTGGGTAGTGAGTTTGGGTTGAGTTATGTAATCCATCCTGGTTACTCTTTAGATTCTGATCTGATGGTCTTAATTGGATTAATCTTGCTTCCTACAGTATGGCTCGCACCAAGGTAACACCCCGTAAGTCCGTTGGACCTAAAGGAGTTCCTCGTCACCAGCTTGCCCCTAGAAATGATGGTGCTAGCAGTAGCAGCTCTAGGCCTGATCCCCAGGTAGAGATACAGAGGCTTTTAGCAGAGTTAGCATAGGATACTAGAGATAGGGCCTTGGATACTATTCGGATGGGTAAGTTAAAGGATCAATTGAAGTGTAGCACCACCGCTCATAAGAACTACGAGCATATGTTAGTTCGTATGGTGGAAGGGAGAAATGAGGCTTGGCATAGGAAAGATGTAGCTAGAGCTAGAACGCATGAGCTAGAATTTTATGTAGAAGATTTAGAAGAACATAATACTACTTTGCATGAAGAAGTCCATAGGCTGAGCAACCTCCTAGATCCAAATCATGAACCTCAAGCTGATGCAATGGACCTTGGTGTCGTCATTGCTGATGATGATGAACTTGAAGAGGAAGAAGAAGAAGAAGATCCAGAAGAATTAGTGATGGTTGATGAAAGTGATAATGAAGGCGGAAATGTTTCTGGAATGGATACTGATCACGAGGTTTGATGTGGTCGAGGAGAAGAGTAGAGTTGTAAAATAGGAAATCTAGTTAAGTTAAGTAGTCTTGTTTAGGTGCGGGCTTGTGCTTAAATAAGTAAACCCACTGTAATGTGTTTGTAGTGAGCTCTTTTATATCTCAATAAAAGCTTGTGAGTAAAGTTTGGTTTGTTATAAATAGATGCCTCGTACTCATGCTTTGGATATTCCTAGTTCTTCGCATGAAGAGGGTGGTGTTCCTGATCCACCACCAGTTCTGCCAACTTTAGCTGATGCTATAGCAGCACTGGTCCATGTGACCGTAGAAAATGCTCGATTGCTTCGAGAGATAGCTTAGAGTAATCAGAATATGGTGCATAATCAGAATATGGTGCAAGGAAATCATGGCCGAAATCATAACAAGGAGGCTACATATGTTGATTTTATAGATACAAGACCCCCATTGTTCACTAAGGCAGATGAACCACTAGAGGCTGATGATTGGCTTTGGATCATGGAGTAGAAATTTGATCTTATTCTATGCACGGAGATGCAGAAACCTGTGTTTGCTGCCCAGCAACTTAGAGGTGCAGCAGGCGCCTAGTGGGCAAATCTAGTGGCTATGCAACCAGCTGGTATTCCAATAACCTAGGCTGAGTTCCATACTGCCTTCAGAGCTCATTATATTCCAGAAGGGGTGATGGCCATGAAGCTGGATGAGTTCCTTGCTTTGAAGCAAGGGGATCAAACGGTTATGCAATATGTGGGTAGATTTAATCACCTATCGTAGTATGCATCTGAACATGTCAATACAGATGCCAAGAAAAAGAAATGGTTCATGAGAGGTCTGAATACCAAATTATAGACAATGATGACTGCATATGCCAATGTTACTTATCATGAGGCAGTGAATATTGCAATTGCTTCTGAGGAAAAGTATCGGCAGCATAAGGAGATCAAGAAAAAGAAGAGTGTGTCGTCTGGATCTTTTGGTGGAAATCAAAAGAGGAAAAAGATAATCTATCATCTAGTCAACCATTATTGTCCTCCTTATCGTCCGCCGTAGTTTCAAGCCAGGCAACAGTCAAATGTCTATCCTGGTATAACCTACCCGAATTCCCAATAGACAAATGCTCCTGGTGGCAATGCTCCAACGTCCTAGGGTCACAATTATCCATGTTACAATTGTGGAAGGACTGGTCATTTCTCTAGGGAATGTTCGTATCCCAAGCAGGCTAATCAAAATTATCAAAAGGCCCCTGCCAATCAACAACAAGGTCAAGCACAGAACAAGAACCATAATCAGAATGCTTAGAAGGGCAAAGATGAGCGGAAGACAGGACAGGTGTTCTATATTCAAGCTAGGGAAATTTCGGAAGGGGAGCCAGTGATGATGGGTATGTTTCCTGTCGCCGATCATCCTGCTGTTATGCTTTTTGATTCTAGTGCATCTCATTCATTCATCAATAGAACCTTTGTCGTAAAGCATGCAATTCCAATTAGGGAAACAAAGGAAAATTTCTTTATACAGTCGCCTGGGGACGTCTGTGTACTAAGGAAATGGTATACCAGGTACGCATAAACCTGGGTGGGCATATTTTTCCCACTACCATGATTATTCTCAAGGATCAAGATATAGATGTGATCTTAGGAATGAATTGGATGTATCAGCATGAGGCTATTATAGATGCTTTGAATAGGACATTAAGGGTGAGTTTGCCTGATAGTAATTCTCAGCTTCTTATCCAACTTCCAACCTTAAGGAGCTCAGTGGAAAGAGTTTGTGCAACTTTTGTCAAGGAGATTAGAGATATCCCGGTAGTTTATGAATTCCCTGATGTATTTCCTAAGGATTTACCCGGTCTACCACCAGATAGGGATGTTCAGTTTAACATAGAGTTAAAGCCTGGAATAGCTCCGATCTCTCGGAGAGCTTATAGGATGCCTCCCAAGGAATTAGCTGAGTTGAAGACTCAGTTGCAAGAGTTGATTGAGAAAGGATTTATTCAACCTAGTTCATCACCTTGGGGATGCCCTACAATTTTTGTGAAAAAGAAAGACGAGACCCTGAGGTTATGTGTTGACTATCATCCGTTGAATGAAGTAACCATTAAAAATAAGTATCCCTTACCTTGGATAGACTTGCTTTTTGATCAACTGGCCAGAGCCAAAGTTTTCTCCAAGATTGATTTGAGGTCAGACTATCACCAAATCAAAATTAAGCCTGAAGATATTCCCAAAATGGCATTTACCACGAGATATGGATTATATGAATACTTGGTAATGTCTTTTGGTTTGACAAATGCCCCAGCTCATTTCATGTATCTGATGAATTCAGTATTCATGCCTTAGCTAGACAAGTTTGTGGTGGTGTTTATTGATGATATCCTAGTATATTCCAAGAACAAGAAGGAACATGCGGAACATCTCAGAATTGTCCTGACTCGCTTGAGAGAACATCAACTATATGCCAAATTTAGTAAGTGTGACTTCTGGCTTAAGGAAGTATAGTTTCTTGGACATGTCTTATCAGCTAAAGGAGTTGTTGTTGATCCAAGCAAAGTTAAGGATGTGCTTGATTGGAAACCACTAACCACTATTCATCAGGTTCGGAGTTTTCTGGGAATGGCGGGGTATTGCCATCGTTTTATTCTAGATTTCTCTAGAGTATCCAAGTCTATCACTGGGTTGTTGAAGAACCAAGCCAAGTTTATCTGGTCATCTGAATGTGAAGAAGCTTTCCAGACTTTGAAGAGATTGTTAACTACTGCACCAGTATTAGCCCAACCTAATATCGAGAAGTCATTTGATGTTTATTGTGATGCTTTAGGTATCGGCATTGGATGTGTATTGATGCAAGAAGGCTGAGTTATTGCCTATGCTTCCAGACAACTCAAGCAACATGAAGAGCACTATCCCACTCATGATCTAGAGTTAGCAGCAGTTGTCCATGCTCTGAAGATTTGGTGGCATTACCTGCTTGGTAATATGTGCCATATTTACACAGATCACAAGAGTTTAAAGTATATCTTTACTCAATCGGATTTGAACATGCGACAAAGAAGATGGTTAGAATTGATTAAGGATTATGACTTGGAAGTATATGACCATCCTGGTAAAGCAAAAGTAGTTGCAGATGCCCTCAGTTGAAAGAGCCATTGCAATTGTTTGACAGTAAGAACAATGGGTTTGACTTTATGCCAAGAGATGGAAAAGTTGAGTATAGAGGTAATTCAACAAGGTAGTTTGGCCAATATAACTGTTGAAGCCACTATTCAAGATCAGATTATTGCTGCTCAGAAAGAAAACAAGGGTATAGCCCATATCAAAGAAAGAATCAAGAATGGGAAAGCAGAATGCTTCAACGTAGATGATGAAGGTGTGCTATGGTTCAAGAATCACTTAGTGGTACCAAAGGTTCCTGAGTTGCGATAGTCAATTCTTAAAGAGGCACATGCTACTAGGTTATCAATTCATCCGGGAAGTAATAAGATGTACCATGACTTGAAACAAATGTTTTGGTGGACCAAAATGAAGATAGAAATTGCCTGGTATATAGCCAAGTGTGGTACTAGTCAAAAGGTGAAAGCTATACATTTGAGGTCTGCTGGAGAGTTATAGCCATTACCTATTCCAGCTTGGAAGTGGGAGGATATTAGTATGGACTTTATCGTTGGTCTACCCAAGACATCAAAAGGTTTTGACTCAATATGGGTCATTATAGATCGACTAACTAAGTCAGCACATTTTCTTCCAGTCAAGAGTATATATCCTACTATCTAGTATGCCAAGATGTATCTAGCAAGAATCATGAGTCTACATGGAGTACCAAAGACCATAGTGTCAGATCGGGGTACCTAGTTTGTCTCTAGCTTTTGGAAACAGTTGCATACTTCATTAGGTACCAAACTACTGTATAGTATAGCTTATCATCCACAAATTGATGGTCAAACTGAAAGGGTCAATCAAGTACTTGAAGATATGTTAAGGTGTTGTGTCCTTAACTATTCTAAGAAGTGGGATGAATGTTTGCCTTTGGCTGAGTTCTCATACAACAATAGTTATCAGGAGAGCATTAGAATGGCTCCATTTGAAGCACTCTATGGTTGTAGATGCAGAACATCACTGAGTTGGTCTGAGCCCAGAGAAAGAAGATTCTTTGGAGTTGACCTCGTGAAAGAAATAGAAGACAAGGTTAGGCAAATACAAAGTAATTTGAAGATAGCTCAGTCCCGACAAAAGAGTTATGCAGATAAACGACGTAGACCATTGGTGTTTAACAAGGGAGATTTTGTATATCTAAAGGTATCACCAATGAAGGGAGTTACTCATTTTGGTGTTAAAGGCAAGTTGGCACCTCGTTATATTGGGCCATTTCAAATTTTAGAGAGGTATGGAAAAGTGGCATATCGCTTGAAGCTACCTGAACATATTTCAGCTATGCATGATGTGTTCCATGTTTCTCAATTAAAGAAGTGTCTCTGAGTGCCTGAGCAGAATGTTGAGGTTGAAGGAGTAGAACTTTAACCTAATTTGACCTATTCTGAATATCCTATCTGAGTTCTGGATCAGAAAGATCATGTCACATGAAGAAGGACAATCAAGTTTTACAAGATACAATGGAATCAACATTCCAAAGAAGAAGCTACTTGGGAATCTGAAGATTACTTGCTAGAAAAATTTCTAGAGTTTTTTGCATCAATATAGAATAATGTTAGTTGAGCTCGGTTGTTACAAATTGTGTTTTGTAAAGGGACCTCGGCTGTTTTATGGATAGGTTTTGGGTGTTTTGGACTGACACGTCTCCTTTTCCATTACTTACCCTATGGCTTTGAATCTTGGGGCGAGATTTCTTTTAGGAGGAAGGATTGTAACACCTCGGGTGTTTAAATACCAAAACCTGCCATGTCATCATATGTATTGCAAAGCATTTGGCATTTAGTGAAAATTTTGATATGCATACACTAAAACAAGTTTACCTTTATGTGGTATGTGTTGAATTGTATTGTTTGAATCAAGTTTAAAATTTGGTTTGGATTTGAATTTTCAAGAAAACCCTGATTTTTAGTATTTAAATCCTACCCTGAAAACTCATTTCAAAATCTAAGCATATTTTGGGGTTGAGCCTAAAAGCAAAAGTGTAGAGCTTGTCAAGTTATACAAACTTTGTTTTTGGAGTTTTCAAAGTTGTTATGAAAAATTTGAAGTAATTTGAAAATGCGAAATTCGTTAAATGTCCCCTAATTGAATTCAAAAGTTCATTTCAAAATGTAGAATGAATTAGGGGGTGGTTATAAAAGAAAAGTTGTAGAACTTTGGATTTTGAGCAACTGTTATTTTTGGAGATCTTTGAGTTGTTATACAAATTTGGGAGTAATTTGGATTTTAAAACGAATGGCAATTCTGTAATTATGTGGAACAGTGCCACGACCACCGCCCCACCGCCGGCGTCCTTTTGCTCGGTTCTAGATGCGCCTGTGGCCGCCCTTGGCTTTGTGCTGGCACGGAGAAGGCCACTGCATGTTGTCTCCTTGATCCCTTGGTCACTCTATAAAGCTCAGACGCCGTCGCCGTTCTTCCTTTCTTTGCTCTGTTTTTCCCGACGTCGCTGATCATCTCCGTCGAGCCCTCGCCGTCGAACCAGCGTCTGTGCCATCGCAGCAAAGTGCTCAATAGCTTCATCTACTCCTTGCATGCCTAGCCATCCAACTATGGTCACTTGATTTCGCTGGGAATCATCGTTAGCCGCCTTTCTTCCTCACGGCCGGCAACCTCTCCGTCGTGCTTGCGCCATCGTGGCCAGCGCTCTCTGGTGAGCCTTCGCTCTTGCTCAGTGCACCTCTAGCTCCGCCTTCTTCCCATGATGCTCTATGACTAGTTGATTGCTCATTTTGTCCATCACAGTCGCCTGAGCACCGCCGTCACCGAAGTTTGCTCCGTCGTGGCCGTTGTGAACGTCGACCCATGTCACTGTTGCTTCTCCGATCTCGCTCTTTGCTCCAACATGTTCGTGGTGAGCTGCTGAACCTTCCTGTGCCTTTTGTTTACACTCTACCGGCCTTATTCCGCCAGTGTGGCATTGCCGAGCCACCGCGTCCGCCATGGCCGACGTCAAGCTCGTAACTCGCTATAATTGCTCAAGCTAGTGCCTTCAAGCGATGCGGGGTGGTGTGGGGAGTGTTTTGGTACTTTGGCCATCGCCATAGGTCTCATCGTCGGCGAGTTTTCGTCGGTCAGCGCCATCGCCGTTGTGGTCAAGGTGGGAGGTCGGGGATGACATGTGGGGTCACCCTGTCAACGACTGTGTTGTTAAAAAATGAATTTTCTCCTTTTCTGAAATGTTTGAATAGTGTTGTAATTTGTTATTTTTGTGTAGATTTATTTCGAGCTCCAAAAATTATGAAATTTTTTATGTGACCTCTCTATGATGAATAATAGTTAGGAAAAATATGAAATGTTGTTTTTTAGTAATTTTTGAATGTGATAAAAATTGCTCAATTAATTAATAAATGGGTTTCCATGATTTTTCTAGGCTTAATTAATTATCCAAAAATTATGAAAATTGTTTTGCCACTTAGTTATCATGTGATGAACATTTACAAAAATTTTGAGCTTAATTGGAATAAGTTGATTTATTCATAATTTTGAATTAAATAATTAATTCATAAAAGCAAATAGTAACCTTTAATGATTTAGGTTTTGTTTGAAATTTTGGATTGAGTGATGACCTTGAATCATTAGTTGATAATGATCCTTGGCCATTGATGTATGTGTTATGAAAAAGATTTAGTTCGTTTGACTTGCAACTGTACCGCGAAGGAAAGTTGTATTCGAATTGTTAATTTTGCATCCATCATCAAGCATCATGTTTTGTATTCCGCATCATATTAAACATGGCATTGTTACTATGTGTAGTGAACAAAGGTGAACACATGGTAGTTAATCAAGTTGTGGAGGAGGTTAATCCGTCTGTTGAGGTTGGATCTGATAATTGTGGAACGCCGTAGGAATCTAACTTTTCCGTCAACGAAGGCAAGCCCCAGATGCATTTAACCCTACCTTGTGTTTTACAAATTTTATCGCTTTTGCTTTTCTATACTACATTAAGTGATTAGGAGTCAAGTGGAAACCTAATTGGTGCATCACCAACCTTGTTTTTCCATATCTACCTTGATTACCTATTTTATTCGTAAATGTCTAGTTATGCTTACTCATGCTTAGTCGGGTGATTACCTATCACCTAAGAATTTTAATTGGATCTTTGGTTACTTATGTTATTATGAGATATGAGCATGGAAGTAATAAATCTAGACCAGGCGGACTCGATGTGTGAGAGCCACAAGGCATGGAGGTCTTGTGAGCGGCTTCTTTCCACCTGTGTCGATTAAGGTCCGTCCGTTGTTGAATTACATGAGATGAGACTTTGCAGTACTAACCACATACTCTAGTAAGCCTTAACTCGGCTATTCTATTACAAGAATGGCTACTCACGCACTAGGAGTGGAGAGATGGCAGGAATAGCATGTACCCACGTGGCAATGGGAAGGATTGGTGGAGTACTGTATTCTTGGGTGGCGTGGACCCATTCTTATTTTAGAAGATCCGAGGGTAGGTTGATATATGTAAGTCGGGGACCTGCATATGTCGTGTGGTCTGGAATCCCTAGCTAGGTTTATAATCGGTTCGAATCGTCGTTGATCCTCGGTTATGGAGACTCAACTCATTGTTCATCATCGTAGTTAATAACTGAAACTTGAGCTGGATTTGAGAAAGAATTTGATATGAAGTTCATGATCTCATTACGGATCAAGGCAGATTCATATATTGTTCTTATGAAGTTTAAATGTTGAAATACTAAAATTTTGTAAAGAGCTTTTACGCAAAAGAACTTTGAGTATTGCTAAAGCCATACCTTGAACCCCTGAGCCTGTATTCTTGAGTCTTCTCAGTTTTTATTTTGGTTAAGTCTTGTTGAGTTTGTACTCAGGGTTCATTGACCCTTGTTGCAGGTGAACCTCATGAGCAGGTCTGTTTTGGACCTTGCTGCATGACTGTTGTTCCTGTCGATGACGATAGGTGAATGTGTGATCCTTGGGCAGGATGCTTATTTTATGTGTTATGTTTATGTTAATTATGCCACTCCACTACTACTATGGTTTGTAATAATTATCAAACTTAGTTTGTAAGGTTTGAAACAACTGGTTTGTAAATTAAGTTATCATAAGACTTCCGCTATTTTACTCTGATGTATAATTTTGAATAAATGTTGTAATACTACAATGACTATGTAATGTGATCCTGCTCAGAAATCATAGATGATTCAGGGTTCCTCGAGGACACCCGACAGACTTCTTAAGTCACCAGGAACATATGCATAGTTGTCAAAGGTCGTTGGATAGTGACAAGTGCATGTGGGTCATATAACTTAGGAGGTTCTGCCATAGTACCCCATAATGTGTTGAAAACCATTAATAAACACACTTACAGATCTTGAACGTATCACATCATCAATGTCTTGGCTCGATTTAGATTCCTTATAGGTCCATTCTGTAATTTCAGATGAGTAGATCTCCACACCTAGGCACTCAGTGTCCTCATGCTCCACAAATTCGATCACATAAAAGTGTGAGGAGGCTTTCGGATCGAACCCCAATCGAGCCTGACCGACAGCACGGATGCTAGGTGGTAGTAGCCGCAAATTCTTGGTTGCCGAATTTTAGACGACATAGCGGGATCTAGCACTAGCAGCCTCAAGGCACGAGCATAGGATGGGCCCATTGTAGCATTCTAAGATAGCTACATTGTCCCTAGGGAAGGGCAAGAAGGACAAGTTGGGGCATTCACCAGTGAAGCTTGTGATGTTTTCATGACGTTCTCTCCATCGTAGAAGAAGCCAGCCATAGTCTGGGGCAGCACATAGTTTTCAATAGCGGGCTATAGCAAATAGCAGCATCTTTTTTCTAGAGGCTATATAGCTATAGCACCGCTATAGCGAAGCTATTCTAGATAGCAATTTATAAGAAAATCATAAAAATTGAGTAATTGATTCATAAAAGCATGACAATCATGAAATTTAATGAACACAAATATCTTTTCAAGGTTCTAGGGATATAAGAAACTATACTTAATATGATATTAGAGCATGATTCATGAAACTCAAGGGTTCAATTTTGCTAAATACCAACTTTAAAACAAAATATAAGTAGGTAATAATTAGATTGTCACTATTATAGCTGAAATTGAAATAGCGGCGCTATTTTAAAGCTAAAGCTAAGCAATTTAGTGGTGCTATAGCGCAATATAGCGGTCATAGTTGACATAGCAGCAAAAGTGACAATAGCTTAGCGTGGTCTCTCTCCATCAGCTATAGCTATAGCACCACTATAGCTCGCTAAATGCCCAACGAAGATTTAGTTACGAAAGGTTCTAATGCTTGTGTGTTATCGAGTAGGCTTATAAAACAATTTTTATTAAGCAAAAATGTTATAAAACATGTATGTGACATTTAAATAAAGTTTGAGGTACAAACTTTAAAGATGACAATGCAACTCTTGCTATAAAAAAATAATATTGCTAGCTACTATTTCTAATAGCTTAGAAATGGAACTTGAAATCAAATCCAGCTCAAGGCTTAGAAAAATCCTTAACTTTGAAAATAGTGTGACAAGGCTATGTTGGTGTATTAATTTTGGAAAATTTAGCTAAAGGTCAGTGCTATGTTTTTGTTCAGTATGGTAGTTTCATGTACCCTCTTTAGCATGGTTTAGGTGGTCGAGCCTCAATCAAATCAATTTAGTTTTGGCAAACACTTTAAAATACGTGCACGAACATCAACTCGGGCTGCTTAGCCGGGTGGGCACGGACACCATGCTCGGGAGCGCGACGTCACCATGTTTGGCCACCCATGCGCACATGCGCTGCCGCGTGTTGGTCAGTTGAGGCCATCCTCGGCATGGTCGTGGCCTGGTTGGGGCTTGGCCGCTGCCCCACCTCACTGCTATGTTGCTGGCCACAGCACCTGCCGCTAGCCACTGGCCGCATCTAGCCACTGCCATGTGGTGGTGCTACTGCTACTGCTACTGCTACAGTTGTGGCACCATGCTATGTTGCTGTTGCTCACCTCATCGCCATGGGCACATGGGTTGGCTCCCTACTACCTTGTGATATCACCTCGCCTTAATAGCATTGTGCCCGCACATGCCGCACTCCCCAACTGCCTATGCGCACACATGTTTTCTAGTTGCGTTGTCTTGTAGCGAGCGTGCAGGTGCTATCATGGGTCCAACCTACCACTTGCCACCAAGGCGAGGACGGCCATAGCTTGGACCTACCCTCCTTCCTACCATCTCTACCATCTGAGCCATGCCCACAAAATCCACTAGAGAGAGATCACCTCAACTCGATTCAACTCATCCCGTGGCCTCGCCATTAAGCCACCTAGCCACCTGACCCCATCTTGCCTTGAGTTGAGCCCTACCAAGCCTCAATTTGGCCACTTCCCTATTGCCGGGCCATTAAGGCTAGGCTCATCCGGTGCGGGTGAAAGCTCTAGTTTGGTTTTGGTGAATTGACGAAACCCTAAGTGCTAACCTAGTTTATCAAAGTGATTATGAGATAGGTGGCACATTCCAAGTGGTGTAGCAAATGAAGATCATGACATGATGATGTTGATGCCATGGTGATGATCAAGTGCTTGGACTTGAAAAGAAGAAAGAGAAAAACAAAAGGCTTAAGGCAAATGTATAAGTGGTAGGAGCCATTTTGTTTCAGTGATCAAGATACTTAGCGAGTGTGATCACATTTAGGTTTGATAGCTATACCATTAAGAGGGGTGAAACTCATATTGAAATATGGTTATCAATGTGCCACTAGATGCTCTAACTCATTGCATATGCATTTAGGATCTAGTGGAGTGCTAACACCCTTAAAATGTTTGTGAAAATATGCTAACACACATGCACAAAGGTGATACACATTGTGTTTAGAACTTGGGAGCAAGGGTTTGAAACTTCACCATTGGACAGTCCGACAATACCACCGGTGCCCTATACAGAAAAGACAGGGTTTCATAGAGTGGACCGGACACTGGCCTCAACTAGACTGGCACATCCGGTCAGTGGAAGCAGTGAAGACATTGGCGTCAGTCTTTGACCGTACGCTAGATCACTTCACGATCAGACACAGAGTCGGTGCGTTCGGTCCTGCTAATGTGGCAGCATAGAGAAGAGGAGAAGGACTAGACACTATTGCTGCATCCGATCATGACCGATTGGACATGTCCGGTCATAGTTGAGTAGCTTTGGGAGCTCTCTCGAATCGGCCGAATCCTACCCCTCCTGCGTCTGGTCATGATTGAACTGACGTGTCCAGTCGCGAATGGAACCTTACTAGAAATGATTGGACGCCAGTGATTGTGTGTTCGGTCACTTTGAGCAGTGCATCTAGTCACAACTTAAATGCACTGATGACCATTGAGATTAGGCGATCAACATTTGAAGTAGGGGACACGTGGTGAAGATCTGAGGACCGAACGCTGGGGTCCTACATCCGGTCACCCTGATTTCTAAGTGAACTAAGAGCCAACGACTCTATTCATGGGGCTCTCTATTTAAGCCCCATTTCTAGCTCTAGCTCACTCTCTTGACCATTTGCATTGATATAGCAACCTTGTGAGCATAGCCAAAGCCCTCCCACTTATCTTCATCATTGATTCATCATCTTTGTGAGATTGGGAGTGAATCTAAGTGCATTGCTTGAGTGTTTGCATCTAGAGGCACTTGGTGTACGTGTTTCGCTATGGGATTCTCTTGTTACTCTTGGTGGTTGCCGCCACCTAGATGGCTTGGAGCAGCGAGGATCATCGAGCTGAGGTTAGTGATTGTCTCTGGCTCCGATCATGTGATTGTGAGGGGTTCTTGACTTTTCCTCGGTGGAGAGCCAAAAGGTACTCTAGTAAATTGCTCATGGCTTGTGTGATCCTCATCTTGTGTTGGTTGTATGGCACCCTATTGAGGGTTTGGCGTGTGATGCTAATTAGCATGTGAAGCTCCAATTGAGTGAATTGCCACAACGAGGACTAGCTTGCCGGCAAGCAAGTGAACCTCGGTAAAAAATCATTGTGTCAACAATTGATTCCAAGGTGATTGGACTTCATTGGTATTCATTCTTGTGATTGATTGGTTCATTCCTCGATATGGCGGTATAACCATCTTGCTATATCTCTTTATATTATGGCAAACTAGTTGTCAAGCTCTTTAGTGCAGCTAGTCATGAGAGCTTATTAGTTTGGTTAGTGTGGCTCTTTAGTTAGCCTTTTAGAGCACACTAACTTAGTGTAGTGATATAGCCATTGTGTGAATAGAGACTATATAAACTAGAATTGAGGTAGGTGACTTGCATTTTTAGTAGGCTACGCAACACTCATTTCGCCTCATATTTGTCTAACCAGTTTGCTAAGTGTTGTTGTAGAAATTTTTAATAGGCTATTCGCCCACCCTCTAGCCATTAGGACCATTCAGCAGGTGGCAATTCCCCCAACAGAGCCATGAGAGGCATGTCCAGCCGCACCATTAGCTCTGCTTTGACTCCCTACTCACCCTGCGCTCATTAGCCAAACCGCTACTGCTACCATGGCACCACTGATGTGGCTGTGTCCACTGTGGTGTGCCACCGTATGGCTTGGTCGCATGCATCTAGCCCTCCTTCACCATCCTCTACTCCAACTATCAATTCGGCCGAGCCCATGGTAAGCTCCTGATGCTCACTCGCTAGCTGGTTAGGTCTATAGCTGTCCTAATTCACTAGAACGATCGCGCCGCCATCATGGATGGCCGCACATCGTTGCAGCCCTCACCACTGAGCCTAGCCACCCCTCACCACCACCCAGCATAGTAGTTTAGGTTAGGGATGGCGATCGACCCGCTTGATGGGTCCGCGTAGGTCCTAGGTGGCCATCGTAGCCACCCTGTGCCGCTACTCACCATGCCACCGTGCACAGAGTTGCCTAGGGGTGTGTGTAGGGAAATTAGGAAAAACTTAGGGGGTTAAATAAATTCACTAGAGAGAGGAAGAAATAGTGTTAGGACTTAGGTGTAGTTTGGGAGAAGTCCGATGGCTCTTTTGCAAAAGTGCCAACACACACAGGCTCCCTCACTGTGGGTCATCTCGCGTGTGGGCCACGTCTGTGTTGGTCGCACGTAGGTGGGCTGCATGGTTGAATCCGCTTTTCTTTTTCTTAGGAATTAGTAATAGTTTTTCCATTTCAATTTATGAGCTAGATTTGTATCATTGATATAATTTCGTGTATGTGTCCAAAAATTGCAAAACAAATTTGATAGGTTCCTAAAATTGTGATCTATCTTGTAGTGTAGATAGATCATGCATATCTATGTTGATACTAAGGGCTATTAAATTGTTTGAAAGTATTTAATATTATTAGGATAATTATTGTAGGAATTTTTGTGGTAAATTGGTTGTAGCTTTAATCCTAAAATTTTTATCGTAGCTTCATTGTATTATTATGTGCTCACTGTAATTTTAGTGACCTTAGACTAGACTAAACATTAGGGTAGTTAAATGTTCTATGTTTAAATATACATTAAATCTTTAATAGAAATAAAGGCATACCATTGAATTATGAAACTAGGTGCTTGTTAGTTGAACTCAATATCTTGCTCGATGAAGATGATAGTTAGCTTAGTATCTAAGTAATTAGAGCTAGCTTAGTAGCTTAACATGTGTATTCATATTTTAAGAGTTGTTGCCTAAATACTGAATTGTTGCATCATCATCATCGCATGCATATAGAGAACGAGTCGGCGGAGATCGTGACCACCGGCGATCACGAGTTTGAGGAGATCATCAAGGAGTACGAGGAGGAGATTCTCATGCAGGAGGAGGTCCCAGAGCCGCCACTCACTAACTCAGCTAACACCATGTCTACCCAAGGCAAGCCCCAGTGCATAACCCTTATTTTTTATAATCACTATATGTATATATGTGATGTGCATCTACATTACATGAATTTTATGGAAACCACATGCATAGATATATCTGTCCTATGAGTCTTACTAGTGCAGGTTCGAGTAGCTGCTATGCTTAGGTTTCTGGTAGCATGAGTAACCTACCGTTACTCACAATAGGTGATTATTATAACTGCTCTCATGATAAAAATGATGAAAAGAAAATAGAGACCGGGTAGGGATATGGTATGGGTATTGGTGGGTGTAATGAGTTGTGTCCCATGGCCACGGGGACTAGCTTGGTTACACTATTTTCCCTATCCATGTCGATTGAGGACTATCCGTTGTTGTGGATGGTAGACAGGTCACAGACTTATTATCCTGAGCACATACTTGCTTATGGGAGCGGGAAGGCTCGTTATGCTCTTGTTATGGGTTCTGGCTCTTTTTGGACTGACTGATTGGAGGCGAGGAAAGGTGGAGGTCTAAGCACCATATTGAGATTGGGTCTCAAGTGTGGGGGCTTGGAGTCCAAGTTTGGATGAGGACCTAGACCCCATGATAGGAGTGGAAAGGGTTGGTCTTGTTTGTGCCTAGGGTACAAGCAGGTCATGTGTTTTGGGGTACCCAGCTGTGATACATTGGTTCACGAATCGCCATTTATGTGAGATGGTATGACTTGGCTATGGTCTAGCACCATAGTAATAACTAGAATATGAAAGATGGTACATTGGTTCTGATTGCTCAACTCTTGCTTGAAAGTAGAACAGGTGCTTACCTAGAATGGTTAGCTAATGAAGAAATCATGACTACTAATTAAACTTGACCTTAAAGACACACTATTAGTAATACTTTCCACAAACAAAAGAAACCAGCAGACCATATTGCCTATCATATCCTTAAGAGTCAGGAAATTATTCCCACTAGTCGGGTAAGTCTTGTGAGTACATTGTGTACTCAGGGTTTGTTTTACCCTGTTGTAGGTGCAGCTTGAGGAGTTAGCTCCTGTGTAGAGGATTCTTCTAGTGGGCACAAATGGATCCATGTATCGTTTCCGCTAGATGATTATTACATTTTCATTATTTAATTATCACACTCTGAACACTAGTATTGTAATAAATAATTTCCAAGAGTCTATGTTGTATGAAATGGTCTAAGTATTGTTAGCTCGTACTCATTTTTGGATTTTGGATGTAAAACGTGGATTGTTTTGAGTTCTCCCTTGGGGTGTGCTCAACGGAACTGTCTGATATAGCTAACTTTTAGGATGCATAGTGTCTAGTGGAAGACGAGCACCTCCAAAAGTGTGTTATTTTGGGTGGTTCTACCACAGGTGGTATTAGAGCCAATAATGAGTCTATGAGTTTAAAAACTCTTTTCAAAACCTAAAATTTGACCAACAAAAGCTTTGCGAAAAGTAGGATGCGATAAATTACATAAATAAGTATAAGTCCTAGTAATATGGTCTACCTAGGATAGTGGCACTGGTTTTATCTAATCAATCTTCTATAGATACACTAACTTACGCTGCATAAGAATTGTTTAGCGTACGAGAAGTAAGTGTGCGCTGTGTCAAAAATTATATGCAAATGCCGCTATATTCTTGCTTGAGCTAATGAATAGGTCAATCCATGCATCATGAAAAGAGAATCTTGCTTAAACTAAACCCCCCACATGTATAATTTTGGGTAGTAAATTGATAGGATAATAAATAAAGAGAAATGATTTAACCCTTAAGGAAAAGTTCTCGCTTGTAACCATTTATGGGGCCTTATCATCTCTCTAGCCGTTTGTTTCTAAGTATGGAGGCCTGGTCCCTAACAGTGGGTTCCTATCTATTTACAAGTGAACCTAAAGTTTGGTCGTGGGAGCACCAGTGCTGGGACAGGCCGTGGTCTTGGTGAAGACCGTGGCAAAAATGGTCATGGCGATGATCATGGCAATGCCAACGGGGAGAGCCATGAGGCCCCACTCCTTGGTCCTCCTCCACCACCACCACCACCTCTAATGACCCATGTCGAGATGATGGCTGAGATGTTGGCTGCTCGTCATGAGTTAGCCCGTGCCCTAGAGATGCTGGCACAGGCCATTGTTGGCTTCGCCCATGGAGGCCCCGGTGGCAATGGCGAGAATAGGGGCGGTGCCCATAGTCCCGAGAGATCCTATTCCTATCAGGACTTCTTGGGGACACACCCACCCATGTTCACGCTAACTGCGGAGCCTCTAGATACTGAGCATTCGCTTCATATTCTAGAGCAGAAGTTTTAGCTGCTCAATGTGATGGATGAGTAGAAGGTGCACTTTGCCACACAGCAGCTTCTGGGATCTGCCAGTGCTTGGTGGGACACTTTCAATGCCATGCAGCCTATGGACCACCATGTGACTTAGCGGGAGTTTACCATTGCTTTCCATCAATACTATATTCCTACTGGTTTGTTGAACAGGAAACTGTCTAAGTTCCTAGAGCTGAAGCAAGGAAACATGACTATGATGGAGTATGTGAACAAGTTCAACCATATTGCGCAATATGCTAGGACTCATGTGGACACTGATGAGAAGAATATGGACCATTTCAATCATGGTCTCTCTTGTATCTTGCAAGAGAAGTTGTATATAGGAGGCTATCAGACCTTTGGAGCATTGATAAATGTTGTCATTGCTATGGATAGACTTCAATGTGACTCTCAGGCTGAGTGAAAGCATAAAAGGGTGATCACTAGGTCTTCTAGTCACTCATAGTTGCAGAAGGTACAGGTTGTGAGGAGGGTGTCCTATCACTCTCCAAGTGGACAGTCATCTCATCAGACTTAGTAGACATTCTAGGTGGATAGTCATCTCGTCAGACTTAGCAGACATACCAAGCACCTCCCACTTAGTACCATGCACCTACTCAGTAGGTGCAGCAGCCTCAGGGATAGTAGGTTCTGCCTCGTCAGGGATAAGGGAACAAGCTAGGTGCTTGTTTCAAGTGTGGCAAGGAAGGACACTATGCTCATGAGTTCCCATAGAACTAGCTTACTCAGTCTTCTCAGTCTTTAGCCAACTCTCATTTGGTCAAGAGGACTATCATCAGGAAGAAGGTGCCCATGAGCCACTCAGGATAGGTTAACTTCACTGACGTTGAGGAGATCCTACAGGGAGAGCCTGCGATGGCTGGTATGTTCACCATTAATTCCCACCCAGCATATGTATTATTTGATTCTAGTGCATCACATTCATTCATGAGTATGGGGTTTGCACAAAGGCATAATATATCTACTATGGCTATTCCTATTGCCTATAGAATCAGAACCCTAGGTGCGTAGTTGTGCATTAAAACTCAGATAGACATAGTGAGACTAGTGCTAGCCACTCACTCTTATCATCTCCAGTTCTTGGTGCTGCCTCGGCAAGGCATAGATGCAATTCTAGGAATGAACTGGTTAAGAAACTATGGAGTAGTCATGAACCTTAGGCAAAGAATTGTTGAGTTAAAGCTTCCTTCTTCTGAGGATAGAATGTCTCTCCTTATGCCTTCCATTTCTGCCCTACTAGTTATTGCTCATACTGAAGCTTCTCCTGATCTCGCCTCTATTCATGTGGTTTGTGAGTTTTTGGATGTCTTTCCTAAAGATCTACCTAGGTTACCACCGGATAGGGATGTGGAATTTGCCATTGAGTTAGAACCTAGAACTGCTCCTATTTCACAGCATCCTTAGACGCATGGCTCCAAAGGAATTGGCTGAGATAAAGAAATAGTTAGAAGAATTGTTGGAGAAGGGATTCATCTGTCCAAGTTCTTCACCATGGGATTGTCCAGCTATTTTTATGAAGAAGTAGGACGGCACTCTTCGGATGTGAGTGGATTATTGCCCTCTTAATGCAGTAACCAATAAGAACAAGTATGCTTTACCTCGTAATAATACTTTGTTCGATCAATTGGCTGGTGCCAAGGTGTTTTCAAAGATTGATCTGTTTTCTGGGTATCACCAAATTAAGATCTGGACACAGATATAACAAAGACAACTTTCTCTACTAGGTATGGCCTTTATGAATACCTAGTCATGTATTTTGGTCTCACCAATGCTCCTGCATTCTTCATGTATCTCATGAATTCAGTCTTCATGCCGGAGTTAGACAAGTTTGTAGTGGTGTTCATTGATGACATATTGATATATTCTAAGAACAATGAAGAGCATGCACAACATCTTCGCATAGTCCTGACTCGATTTTGGGAACACAAGCTGTATGCCAAATTCAGCAAGTGCGAGTTTTGGTTGGATTGAGTATAATTCTTGGGATATGTCCTAACACCTAAAGGCATCTCTATGGATCCTGGACAGGTGTAGGATGTGTTAAATTGGAAATCTCTAAAGTTAGTGCATCAGATTCGTTAGTTTCTTGGTCTTGCTGGTTATTATCGGCGCTTCATCCCTGAGTTTTCTAAAGTAGCTCAACCATTGACCAAGTTGCTCTAGAAGGATGTCAAGTTTGTATGGAGTTCGACTTGTGAAGAAGCTTTCCAAGCCCTAAAGAAGTTTCTTACCTCTGCTCCTATTCTTGCCCAACCAGATATTGATAGGCCATTTGATGTGTATTGTGATGCCTCTAGGACTATACTAGGTTGCGTGCTTATGCAAGATGGACATATACTAGCTTATGCTTCACCTTAGCTAAAAAAGCACAAGATGAATTACCCCACCCATGATTTGGAGCTAGCTGCAGTGGTGCACGCTCTAAAAATTTAGAGACATTACCTATTGGGAAATAAAGTACACATTTTTATAGAACACAAGAGCCTCAAATATATTTTCACTCAATCCAAGTTGAATATGAGGCAACGGAGGTGGATTGAGTTAATCAAGGATTACAATTTAGAAGTTCATTATCATCCAGGAAAAGCTAATGTGGTAGCTGATGCCTTAAGTCGGAAGTCACATTAGGTTGATGAAGAATCTTTGCCCCTCACCCATTCTAAAGTGTTAGCACATATTGCTCTAGTCTCGGATTTACTTGAGCAAATTATTATAGAGCAAAGGCAAGATGCTTTGGAAATCCCTCATATCAAGAAGTTAATTGCCAAAGGACATGGTCCTCATTTCGATATTGATGATCAAGGTGTGGTGAAGTTCAAGAACCGATTGGTGGTTCCCTCAAGTGGTGAGCTTAGGAGAAAAGTTTTGGATGAAGCTCACAACTCCAAGCAGTCCATTCACCCTAGAAGCAACAAGATGTATCATGATTTGCATCACTTGTATTGGTGGCCAAATATGAAGCAGGATATTACTAAATACATCTCAGAATGTGACATTTGTGGGAGGGTTAAGGCAGACCATATGCGTACGCCTAGTTTTCTACAGCCCTTACCTATCCTTGTTTGGAAATGGGAGGATATTTCCATGGACTTTGTTGTGAGTTTGCCCCGCATGGCAAAGGGGTATGACTCTATTTGGGTCATTGTGGATCGCCTTACCAAGTCCGCTCATTTCCTCCTGGTGGATACAAGGTATTTAGCCAAGAAGTATGCCAAGTTATATTTTGAATAGGTTGTGACCCTACATGGAGTTCCTCTTACCATTGTTTCTGATAGAGGGTCAGTATTTGTCTCCCATTTCTAGGAGCAACTCCAGAAGTGCCTTGGTACTCGCCTCCCCAGAAGTTCAGCTTATCATCCACAAACTGATGGTCAGACCGAAAGAGTCAACCAAGTACTTGAAGATATGTTGAGAGCTTGTGTCATTTCTTTTCCAGAAAAGTGGGATGAATGCTTGTCTTTAGCTAAGTTAAGCATTCGACTGGCACCTATCGAGGCTTTATATGGCAAGAAATGTAGAACACCACTTAACTAGGTTGAAGTGGGTGACCATGGTTACTTTGGACCTGATTTTATTAAAGAAACGAGAGAGCAAGTCAGTGTTATTCAGAGTCATTTGAAAGCATCCCAGAATCGTCAGAAAACTTATGTAGACAAGAGGAGAAGGCCTTTGCAATTTGAAGTTGGTGACCATGTGTATCTCCAGGTATCTCCGATGAGAGGTGTGCATCGGTTTGGAGTCCATGGAAAGTTAGCTTCTTGTTATGTCGGACCTTATAAAGTTTTGGAATGGTGTGGTACTGTTGCTTATCGTATCCAGCTCCCGAATATTTTGTCGGTAGTCCATAATGTTTTCCATGTCTCCCAGCTAAAAAAGTGTTTGCGAGTTCCCAATGAAGTGGTGGAAATTGAAGGACTTCCTCTCCAACCTGATCTTTCTTACATTGGGCATCCCGTCAAAATCTTGGATGAAAAAGAAAGAGTGACTAGGAACAAATTGGTAAAATTCTATAAAGTCTAGTGGCAAAATCATTCGAAGGATGAAGCAACTTGGGAACAGGAGAGTTATATTCTAGAGCATTATCCCCATCTTCTCCCTAAAGTGTCAAGGAAATGGTTTAAGTTAAAAGTTAGTTCTTATCCTTTTTCCCACATAGGCATTCACATGAAATCTTGGGATGAGATTTTGTTTAAGGGGGGGAGAGCTGTAACACCCTCGGTGTTATGCCCTAAACAAATTACTAAAACATGTCATGAGCATCATGTTTATGTGTTAGAACATGTGGGAAAGTGAAGATAGAATTTTGGTTGTACTAAAAATGCCCAATGAAGATTTAGTTACGAAAGGTTCTAGTGCTTGTGTGTTCTCGAGTAGGCTTATAAAACAATTTTTATTAAGCAAAAATGTTATAAAACATGTATGAGACATTTAAATAAAGTTTGAAGTACAAACTTTATAGATGACAATGCAACTTTTGTCTTAGGAAAATAATATTGCTAGCTAGTATTTCTAATAGCTTAGAAATGGAACTTGAAATCAAATCTAGCTTAAGACTTAGAAAAATCCTTAAGTTTGAAAATAGTGTGACAAGGCTATGTTGGTGAATTAATTTTTGAAAATTTAGCTAAAGGTCGGTGTTATGTTTTTATTCAGTATGGTAGTTTGATGTACCCTCTTTAGCATGGTTTAGGTGGTCGAGCCTCAATCAAATTGATTTAGTTTCGGCAAACGCTTTAAAATACGTGGACGAACATCATCTCGGGCTGGTTGCCCGGGTGGGCGCGCCACCACGCTCGGGAGCGTGATGTCGCCCTGTTTGGCTACCGTGCTCACGCGCGCTGCTGCATGTTGGCCGACCGAGGCCGTCCTTGGCTTGGCTGTGGCCTGACTATGGGTTGGTCGCTGCTAGCCACCATGCTGCTGCCCCACGTCACTACTGCATTGCTGGCCACCTACCAAGTGGGCCATGTGCCACTAGCCGCCTCTGGCCACTGTCGTGTGGTGTTGCTGCTGCTCTTGTTGTTGACGCTATGGCACCATGCTGTGTTGTTGTTGCTCGCCTCATCGCCGCGTGCACGTGGGCTGGCTCCTTGCTGCCTTGCGACATCACCTCGCCTTAGTGGCGCTGTGGTCGCACATGTCGTGCTCCCTAACTGCCTACACGCACGCACGTTTTCTGGCTGCGTTGTCTCATAGCGAGCGCATAGGTGCTGCATTGGGTCTGGCCTACCGCTTGCCGCCAAGGCAAGGATGGCTAGAGCTTGGACCTACCCTCCTCCCTATCGTCTCTGTCGTCTGAGCCACGCCCACAAAATCCACTAGAGAAAGATCATCTCAACTCAATTCAACTCGTCTATGGCCTCGCCATTAAGCCACCTAGCCACCTGACCCCATCTCATCTTAAGTTGAGCCCAGCCAAGCCTCAATTTGGCCACTTCCCTACCACCAGGCCATTAAGGCCATGCTCGTCCAGTGCGTGTGGCAATTACCCCAATGGAGCCATCAGAGGCCCATCAAGTGGCACCGTTGGCTTCGCTTTGACTCCCTATTCACCATGCACTGATTAGCTAAACTACTACCGCTACCCCAGCGCCGCTAACTCGGCCATGTCCACCATGGTGCTCCACCGCACAGCTTGGTCATATGCGTCTAGTCCTCCTCCACCATCCTCTACTCCAACTGTCAATTCAGCCAAGTCCACAGTAAGCTCCTAATGCTCACCCGCTAGCTGGTTAGGTCTATAGCCGCCCTAGATCACCAGAACAGTCATGACACCATCGTGGATGGCCGTGCATCGCTGTAGCCCTCACCACTGAGCCCTGCCACCCCTCACCGCCACCCAACATAGTAGTTTAGGTCGGGGATGGCGATCGACTCGCTTGATGGGTCTGCGCGGGTCCTAGGTGGCCATCGTAGCCACCCTATGCCGCTGCTCGCCACACCGCCATGCACAGAGTTGTGTCTTATGGCCACTGGGCTTAGCTTGGTTACACTATTTTCCCTGTCTATGTCGATTAAGGACCATCTGTTGCTGTGGTTGGTGGTCAGGTCACAAACTTATTATCCTGAGCACATACTTGCTTATGGGAGTGGGAAGGCTCATTGCACTCTTGTCGTGGGTTCCAACTCTTTTTGAACCGACTAATTGGAGGCGGGGAAAGGTGGAGGTCTAAGCACCATGCTGAGACCAGGTCTCAAGTGTGGGGCTTGGAGTCTAAGTTTGGACAGGGACCTAGACCCCTCGACAGGAGTGAAATGGGTTGGTCTCATTTATGCCTAGGGTGTGTATTTTGGGGTGCCCAGCTAGGATACATTGGTTCAAGAATCACCATTTCTGGAAGACGGTATGACTTGGCTATGGTCTAGCACTGTAGTAAGAACTAGAATATGAAATATGGTAAATTGGTTCTGATTGCTCAACCCTTGCTTGAAAGTAGAACATGTGCTTACCTAGAATGGTTAGCTAATGAAGAAATCATGACTACTAATAAAATTTAATATAAGGACGCACGTTTAGTAATGCTTCCATAGATGCAATAACCCACAAGCCAAATTAGCCTTGCATATCCTTGGAGTCTTTTATGCTCCTCCTTTCGGGTAAGTCTTACGGAGTACAATCGAGTACTCAGGGTTTTATTCCCCCTGTTGCAGGTGACCGAAGGATGGTAGATGACTTTTGTGTGTGGAAATCTCTTGGTGGGCTTAGAGAGGATTCCTTTCACGCTACGACCATAGTGTTTATTTATAACCCTAACTAAAAGTTTTAGAAGAAAAGTGTTATGATTCACCATTAATCTTTATTTTCGCTATAATTCTGATCATATGTTGTTCTCCGCTACAAGATAAAAATGTAAACCTAAAATGTATAAACTATTTTACATGTAAAATTGTCTTAATTTTGTTATTGCATTCAACTTGTTTAAGTACTCTAATGTTGTAAAAAAGTGATGTAAGAAATGGTTAGGAATGTTGTAAGCTTTATTCTCTTATTTATGATCCTGATGGAAAAATGTGGATTTTTGAGTTCACCCTTGGGGTGTGTTTGACGAAACAGCACGATTTAGTGCACTCTCTTGGGTACTTAGTGTCTAATGAAAGACAAATACTCTTGAGAGGGCATTAGATTAGGCGGTTCTGCCACAGGTGGTATCAGAGCATCAATGAGGAAATAAAGCTTCAAAACACTTTTCTAAACTAAAATTTGATAACCTATTTTTGCAAAAAGTTAGGGCGTTTGCATATGAAGTATATAAGTAGCCCTATTGTTATAGTTAGGTATTCGGAATAGGTTTAACTAGGCTTTCTCTGGAGAGCTAATTCTTGCACAGTAAATGATCTTTAAGTCTGTCGCATTGGTACTACCATAGTTGTCGTGCTAGTATTGCTTGCAGGTGCGCCATTAATAGGTGTCATGCGTGTTGATTTGTGAATGGCCGACCAGTCCTTGTTTGGGAGTTACTGGTGTACTGTGGCTTCATATTTCACATTCACCTATGGTTTAAGCCACCGAGGTTCATGTTTCCCGTACCCTTTTTCTGCGCTCTTGTCGAATCCTAGTCCTGCACCCGTACTAGTCATTTATGGCCTCAGACACTGCTCACCTCGTTCGTGTAAAAATCCTACTACTTTTCTTTTAGTGGTCCCTGTGCAAGACTATCGATGTTTCACCATTGATAGCCTGCCACGGGGGTACCCGAGGTAGTTTGTTCGGCCTTCAGCGTATGCAGAACTCGACAGTAAATGCAAGAGACAGTCGATTTATCCTGGTTCGGACCCTCGATCTTTGATACATAATAACCCTACGTCCAGTCGGCGTTAGCCTTTGCGTTGGATTGATTGTAAAGTGTTGCATTATATCTAACTCCTTTCTTCTACTCGACCTCTCATCTAAGGAGCCCTACCCTCCTTTATATAGTCAAGAGGCCAGAGCCCTAGTTGGTTTATAATATAGTCCTTGTAGGATTATAGGGTAGTATTACAACTAGGATTACATGGGAGGAATCCTAATCAAACTAGATCTCCTCTCTTCCTTGTGGCGTATCCCATGGGTCTTGCATTGATAGGCCCCTAAGCACTTCATGGTTGAACTCTGGAAGCCTTATTTTGTTCCTCCAGGTCTTGCCAAGCAGGAACAAGTGTCGCCCGAGTGCTTTCTTGAGTGAAACCATGTAGCGCTTCTTGTGATCTTCGAGTGGTGTGTGCTTTTTTGAAGAAAAAGTACTCCCATCGTGTAGCCCCCAAGCCTCTTACTGTTTGGAACAAGGAGCTGGAGGGTCTTGTCTTGAAATTGCTCTGATTCTTCATCGAAGGGCTCCCAAGCATATACCCGGGTTCTTTATCAAAAACAACTCGGATATAGATTGGTCCGAGTTCTTTTTGTCGTGAGGCCTTGAAGTGGTCTTTCTTGAAGAAGTCTTCTTGGTGACATGCGCTTTTTGGAAGAAAAAAGTGCACTCACTGAGTGTAGCCCCCGAGCCTCTTGCTATTTGGAATAAAAAGTTGGAGGGTCTTGAATCTTATGTTGTTTGAAAACTCCTGTCTTGAAGAAGTCTTCTGAGTGATGTGTGTTTTCTGGAAGAAAAAGTGCACTCACTGAGTGTAGCCCCTGAGCCTCTTGCTACTTGGAACAAAAAGTTGGAGGGTCTTGAATCTGAGTTGTTCAAAGAACTGAAAACCTCTTCTGAGGAAATGTAGGATCTTGTAGACATTCTCAAGGGTGTATCCAAGTAACCCATGAACTGCAGTAGGCTATCCATATACCATTGCAAGTCAACATAGTTGCACCACCGAGTACTTTCCATAATTAGCTTGCATGCTTGATGTCTTCTTGCATGCTGTTGTATGTCATGCCTCTTCCTTTGTTTCGCTTGAGTAATGAAAGTACATATAAATATGCGCATGCATCCTCATATTCGTGCTCATCTTGCTGATGCAAAATCTTCTTGTTCAACCATGATCTGATCCGAGCAAGGCAACCTAGATAATCCATCAAAACGCTTCGGGTGGGCAGTCCCCTCACCAGAGACCCCTGAAGGGTCGAGATGGCTTTGGAGTGATGGACCGCGTGGCGGTGAAGCTTGAGCAAGACTTGGCGCCGATGGACGATGGCAACGGTGAAGAGTAAGTAAAGTCAAGATCGATGAACCAATATGATCATGTGATGATATGAAGTGGATCATATCATTGTTGATCGTGTTGGTGCATGTGTTGCATCAACATTGAAGGAGATGGAATGGAATGCGCAAGGCAAAGGTATAACCTAGGGCATTTCATTTCACCGGTCATAGGTGTGTAGAGAAGTTTATGACCAGGTTTAGGATAGATGGCCGTACTATCAAGAGGGGCAAACTTGTTTGCATATCGGTCATCTAGTGCCACTCGAGTGATCTAACTTTGCATCGTCGCTAGGATCGAGTGGCGTGGCAAGTTGAGTGGCTAACATCCTTTGGGAAATGATTGTAAAAAGCTAACACACATACACATGGTGGTGTACACTTAGTGGTGTTAGCACATTTACAAAGGTGGTGGTGTTTGCAGGGTTGAGATGGGTTCGGTGGGATTCGGCGCTTTCGGGAAAATGAAATGCCTATTTTCTATTGTGCCGGATGCAAATTCTTAGTGGTTGGTACATTTGAGCAAGGGTAAAGAAGTTAGAAGTGAAAACGAGTTGGTCGTGAAGACGCTGGCGTCGGTCAACTAACCGGACACTGGGTCTGAAAGCACCGGACGCTGGCAGGCTGTGTTCGATTAGGCTGACATACGGTGATGCAGAAGCTAGAGTGTGACCGGACACTGGCTGCGTCTGATCAAGTGTGACCGGAAGCATCCAGTCGAGGTCGATACCTTACTAGAAACGACCGGACGCTAGGGGTTCAGCGTCCGGTCAGTTGAAAGCTATTACGTCTGGTCAAGTCATGTGACCATTGGAATTGGGACACATGGCCATCTACGGGTGACCGGACGCTGAGGTCCAGCGTCTGGTCAACACGACTGGAGCGTCCGGTCGGCCCGACCGTTGCCCAGTGAAGGGGTAACGGCTAGTTTAGCCCTTGGGGCTATAAATAGAAGTGGCCTTCGGCCATGGCTGGGGTAGAGCACCTAAGGGGACTTAGTGTCCATGCTTGTGAGTGCTTGGGAGCCCTCCATCACACATATACTTGATAGTGATCATTCAATTGTGTGAGTGAGCGATTCTAGTGCGATTGCATCATGAGGTTGCATCGAGTGGCACTAGGTGATCGAGTTGCAAGCCGGTGGGGCTTGTTACTCTTGGAGGTTGCCACCTCCTAGATGGCTTGGTGGTGGTCTCTGTTGAAGCGCGCAAGAAGCTTGTGCAGCGCTTCGGAGAAGTGCTTGTGAGGGGCATTATGCTCGCCCCGTGGGAGCCACGAAGAGCAACTCTAGTAAAGCGTGTCATTGAGCTACCCTCACTCAAGGGGTAGGTTCTTATGGTGCTCGACGTGCGGGCTTAGCGGGTGATGCTAATTAGCCGCCGAACCACTAAGTGAGCGGTCGACACAACAGGGACTAGCGTGTTGGCAAACACGTGAACCTCGGGAGAAAAATCATCGTGTCAACCTTATTCTTCCTGTTGGTTTGCATCCCTATTACACAAGCTTGCAATTACTTTTATACATATTAAGCTTGTGTAGTTGCTCTTGTAATTAGATAGCTTGTGTAGCTTGCTAATTACCTTCTTGCTTGTGTAGCATAGAAGTAGCTCCCTTGCGTGGCTAATTTGGTTTGTGTAACCTTGTTAGTCACATTATTTAGTTTGTGTAGCTAAGTATTTGCGCTCTCTAATTTGGCATTGGTTGCCTTGTTATTGAGCATTGCTAGTGAGCTTAGTTGGCTTTGTGCTTTTGCTTACTAGCATGTGTAGGAGCTCCCTTGTTGCTTAAAGAACTAGTGGCATAGGTTTGTGTAACCGTGCTCCTAGAATTGTTTAGGAGAGCTCTAACTAGCCCAGCACCTTTGTTGCATAATTGTTATCTTTGCAAGGTGCTAGTGAACATATATAGTGGGGTATAGTCTTGGCTAGACCGATAGTTTTAATTCCGCATTTGTATCGGTTAGCCAACGTGATTAAGTTTTAGAAAAGACTATTCTCCCCCCTCTAGTCACCATCTTGACCCTTCAACCCCGTATCACCCCCACCTTAGAATTTCCAAATCACTGCAACAAGGTCGACCTTAGCTGTTGAGTAGTTAATCACCCCAACCGAGTAGTCGATCACCGTGGCCGAGTAGTCGGATGTCCTGGCGACTTGTAGAGTAGCAACCGAGTAAGACAGTGTGGGGCATGTGTCTCACCCAATGAAGTAGTGGCCAAGTAAGGTAGCTAGTGGTGGGCGAGCTCCTTATTTGATGACATGGTCTAGAAAATGGTTCCCTTTCTGGTGAGTAGGCTTCACGGATTAAGGCCTCAGCAACCTAGGTAAATCAACTATAGTAGAGCCGCAGAGGCATATGGATAATATCCAGAGATATATGATGATTAAAGAATATTTGAAAAAATATTAAACCATGACTTAGCTTGATTTATGGCCGCGTGGTAGAATCAGCGCACGATCCTGACATTTTGCACTCAGGAGACCCCAGTGGTTGTAGCCCCCGAGCATTAGCTTGTGAGTACCTGGACATGAGCTATCGAGTAGTTGGTCACCGTAGCCAAAGTAGTCAGAAACTATGACGAGTAGTCAGACAACTGGCTTGTTTCAGCCATTTTGCTTTTTGGTTCGGGTTAGCTTATTAGCTACCCTCATCGGCGGGCTCAAGCATCTTTTCAGCTCTTTTGCTCTCGGTCGGTATGCTCAGGCATAATTTTAGCCATTTTGCTTTTTGGTTCGGGTGTTAGCTTATTAGCTACCCTCATCGGTGGGCTCAAGCATCTTTTTAGCTCTTTTGCTCTTAGCCAGTATGCTCAGGCATAATTTCAGCCATTTTGCTTTTTGGTTTGGGTGTTAGCTTATTAGCTACCCTCATTGGTGGGCTCAAGCATCTTTTTAGCTCTTTTGCTCTCGGCCGGTATGCTTAGGCATAATTTCAGCTATTTTGTTTTTTGGTTTGGGTGTTAGCTTATTAGCTACCCTCATCGGTGGGCTCAAGCATCTTTTCAGCTCTTTTGCTCTCGGTCGGTATGCTTAGGCATAATTTCAGCCATTTTGCTTTTTGGTTCGGGTGTTAGCTTATTAGCTACCCTCATCGGTGGGCTCAAGCATCTTTTTAGCTCTTTTGCTCTCGGCCGGTATGCTCAGGCATAATTTCAGCCATTTTGCTTTTTGGTTCGGGTGTTAGCTTATTAGCTACCCTCATCGATGGGCTCAAGCATCTTTTTAGCTCTTTTGCTCTTGACCGGTATGCTCAGGCATAATTTCAGCCATTTTGCTTTTTGGTTTGGGTGTTAGCTTATTAGCTACCCTCATCGGTGGGCTCAAGCATCTTTTTAACTCTTTTGCTCTCGGCCGGTATGCTCAGGTATAATTTCAGCCATTTTGCTTTTTGGTTTGGGTGTTAGCTTATTAGCTACCCTCATCGGCGGGCTCAAGCATCTTTTCAGCTCTTTTGCTCTCGGCTGGTATGCTCAGGCATAATTTTAGCCATTTTGCTTTTTGGTTCGGGTGTTAGCTTATTAGCTACCCTCATCGGTGGGATCAAGCATCTTTTCAGCTCATGTTTCGATGATTTTGCTTATCCGGGTTGTCTTGGTTGTTTCTATCCGAAAACCTTTCTCATGTCTTCTCCTCTGTAGTAATCATCTTTTCTACCGTGCGTCTAAATTCTTCATTGTTTCTTGGGTTTTCTTTGCAAAAGTCCTGAAATTGCCACCTAGCCATGATTCCATGAGAGAAAGCTTCGATTACTTCTCGTTCGGTGATGTCATGTACTTGAGCACGTAGTTCACCAAATTGTCGATAGTAATTTCTGATTTCTGAGACTTTTGCCTCCTTGCTACTTGAGTCCTTTTAATTCTGCGTGGGTGATGGGGTGCATAATGATACCCACAAAATTTTCACAGAAAACTCTTTGCAAGTCCTCCCAATTTCTGATTGACCCTAGATTTAATTTGTCGAACCATTGGAGGGGCATGGTTTCTAGGGCCATGGGAAAGAACAAGGTCTTGATATCGTTGTCTCCTCCGGCTAGTTCAATTGACTGTGAGTAAATCCTAAGCCACTACCTTGGTTCAGTCTTGCCATCATATTTAGAGTGGTTGGACGGCTTGAACTTCTGAGGTAGTCTTATTGAAGCAAGTCTGTTTGCAAAACAGGGGAATCTATCATGCGTTCTGGCTTCTATGTATTCTAATTTAGCACCCCCTTCTTGCCAACTGTTGTCTTGGTGAGAGTAGTTCCGCGTGGCTGTCTGAGTAGGTGCTATGCTTCTAACCTTTCTTGGTTGTTCGACTCGGTCATTTTGACTATGGTTTCTTCTACTTTCTCTGATGTGACTTCCACTTGGCCCAAGTCTCTCAAAAGCAGACTTCCTTTGATTTTGATCTTCCTTCCTATGAGATGTTGACCTAGCAGGTAGTCTTGAGTGGGTCCTTCCATCATGCGTCCTTAGGGCTATTGACCGAAGAAGGTCCTGGAGCTGTTCCTATTTTTCACTGGGAAGAGATGTCGCTCCGAGCTCTTCTAGTGCTTCTCGGATCCTATTGTAGGGTGTGTTCGCCACGTGTCTTTCTTCGACTTCTTGTTCTGATTTTCTTCTGTCATACTCAGCTAGATCTGACTCATATTTGATCCAAGCTTCCTTGCGCTGTCTAGCATGGTGTTGGCGTCCTTGTTTCAATTTGTTTCTTCTTTCTCTGGCTTGCTTCTGATTCTCGGTCTCACCATCATGCCCCTGGATAAAGGGTGATATGTTGGACTCAGATTCATCCGATGACCTGATGTCGGGTGCTTCTAGGGGGAGCAATGGTGATCGAGGTCGGCGAACCATGAATACTTCTCATGCGTGAATTGTTCTATTATCGGTGTTGGTTTCCACACTGTTGGAGTTGTTGATAACTTTAGTAGAGGCTTCAAGGTCGCAGATCGAGTCTCCTTCTTGGTAGGGTAGGATTGCTATCATCGTCGTGCTGACTAGTTGGGTATCGCTATCCTCATGAACAGAACTTGGCCAGTGGGCGATGTAGTCTTGAGATATTATAGTTATTGCGAGACCTTCCTGAGCTCCTTTTAGTGGCATTCTAAGCACCGGATCAAGGGATCCTTTGGGCCATGCCTGATAAGATTTTGCTATGTTGTGGAGTCCAAACAGAAAAGGATCTGACTTCTTGAAAGAACTCTGAGTATACTCTAAGTTGTATTCTTGATAGGCTGAGGCCGCGTTCTAGAGCCCCGTCGGAAAAGAACTTGGTTTCTTGAAAGAACTCAGGTAAGACTCCATCTCAGATGCGGAGCCTAAGTTTGAGTCAGATGCACAAAGCCGCAAAATCTGAGTTGGATCGGACATCACGAGCTGCATGAATCTTCCAGTGAGTTGATCTGTCGTAGTCGCCGAAATAGAAAGGTCTTCAAGGTGATCCGAATCTTTGAGGAGACGGCTTTGGAGCTTGCCATCGTCATCTGCCTCGCATATCCATGAACCAAAGATGAAGGTTGATCCCATCGAGAAGATCATGTTGTCGAGGTCCATCGAGCTCTCGTATGCAAATTCACCGAAATCCCCTACTTGGCGCGCTAGCTGTCGATGTTTCACCACCGATAGCCTACCACGGGGGTACCTAGGGTAGTTTTTTCGGGCTTCAGCGTATGCAAAACTCAAAGGTAAATGTAAGAGATAGTCAATTTATCCTGGTTCGGACCCTTGATCTTTGATCGAGTAATAACCCTATGTCCATTCGGCATTAGCCTTTGCGTTGGATTAATTATAAAGTGTTGCGTTATCTCTAACTCCTTTCTTCTACTCAACCTCTCATCTAAGGAGCCCTGCCCTAGTCCTAGTTGGTTTACAATATAGAGTCCTAGTAGGATTATAGGGTAGTATTACTACTAGGATTACATGGGAGGAATCCTAATCAAACTAGATATCCTCTCTTCCTTGCGGTGTATCCCATGGGTCCCGCATTGACAAAGACCTGAACGTGGGCTGTGCTAAGACCACTAACCGCTTTGCCATTACAAAAGGGGCTTGGCCTAGCCACTTGGTATCACCACTCGGTGCACTCCAGCTCGCCTAGCTTTTCCTTTTCAGCAAGCTTTTCGCTCAACCCTCCCTTGCAGCTACTCACTCAGGATGGTAGGAGCTTGTGTTAGCAGTTACTGCTTGAACACTGAAGGCTTCCCAAAAATCTTGTATGCCACCCTACAAAAGCTCGGAACCAAAGATTGTCCTAAGTATGAGCATCATTGTAACACCCTAGTGTTAAGCATTGCATTTGGCACTTGCATTTCATGAGCACAAGCATCATCCAAGCATTCATGATCATGAGCATATGGAATTTCATCTTATTCTTTACATATTATCACATGTGATGTTGATTATATACATGCATATGCTTGTGATCATGTGTGACCAATGCAAGAGATGGTTGTGAGGTCACAAAAACACCTTATACATGTTTAGGATGGTAAATGGAACAATGTTTGTATTCATGACATGGGTCAATTTTGCGTCTAAGTCCTAGTATACTCAAAATATCATTTTTCATGATCCTACTTTGACCAAAGTTGAACTATAGCATATAGTGTTTGCATGGTAGTGCACCCTTAATAAAAGTTGTAGCTTATCTTATGTGGAACAAACTTTATTTAAGGGTCATGAGCTCATTCAGTGCCTAACATGGCCCAATAGGGCTCAGAAGAATCAACAAAATGTTGTTTCTAGACTTAGAAATTTTGCTAAGTCCAAAATGTTGATTTTAGTTTCAAGTGCACCACTTTGGAGCTCTATAACTTGCTAACCATGATGAATTAGATGTTACTCCCTAAAGAAAAGTTGTAGATCTCTCATAGCTCTATAACTTTCACTAATACCATTTTCACTGATTCACCCCAGATTAGGAGTTACTTGTGCACAAAGTCACATTGTCAGTCACCCGATGTAGCTCCGAATCGGCCGGCGTCGTGGTCGACCGGCCATAGGCCATGGCCGCCGTGTGGCTACCGTACGCTAGAGCAGGGTCCACACCCTGGTCAGGGTAGCGCTCAAGGCAGTGCGGTCTCACGCTCTCTCATGCTCACTCTCACTCTCGCCCGTCCCTCTCTTGCCCCCGCATAGCGCCAAAGCGATGGCGATCGCACAGCGCTGCCGTCGAGCTTTTGCTGGCCAAGCTCACCAATCGCATCGTACCATAGCCCAATTCCTTGCACCCACATCTCGGTCATGACCCACTCTATCTTACTAAGCTGCTCACGCCAACATTTGAGCCTAGGTGAGAACCTTAGAGTCGATGTGCCGTCGCTGCAGCCACCATTGCTGCCGCCGAGCTTGAGCTCGCTGTGGCTGAGCCGCCTCACACCTACACTGCTCTCTCTCTCCCCTGTTCCATAGTCACTAGGGTTAGTGCTAGCTGTAGCCGTTGGCCTTTGGCCAATGCCGGCCATGCTGGAGGCATAACGTCTTGCCACACCACCGTGAAACGGCCGCGCTACCGCCATGCACGTGGTCATGCCTCACCAGCGTCACCATGAGCCTTAATCCTAACCCTAGATCTCCGCTAGGTCACCTTAAAGCCATAGCCAAGCTCATTCGAGCTTGCCATGGCCAGTGATGGCCGAAGCGCCACCGTGCTGTGCTGCCGAGGCGCCATGAGCACCGCCGTCATGCCCAGCCGCCGTATTAGGCTCAACCACCTAGCCTAGTCAATGCGCGAGATCAAGGGGAGCATGATGGTGCCAACCCCACTGCTGGAGACCTCGCCGTCGGCGAGCTTTCACCGGTTAAAGCGTTGCCTCTGCTCTATGCCTATGACTGGTGGGGTCACTCTGACCGCGGGACCCAGTTGTCAACGCCTCTGGGTGCAGTACGCCGATTGCACTTAGCATTTAATAGGGTTTTTTATGTTTTTCTTTAAATGTTTTTCCTGATTTTGTAGCAAACTTGTAAAATTCATAACTAATTCTAGGAGTGTCCAAATTGAGTGAACCAAATTTTGTTGGATTCTTCATGAAGTGTACTATTTTATAAAAATATGAAACCTACTATTTAGAATATTTTTCTAGGGGAATTAAATTGAGCTAGATAAGTGCTTTTAAAATTATTTCCATCTTGTAAAATGCATATCTTGAGCTAGGGAAATGCAAAAATTGTGATTCCAATTTTACTGGTCTTGTATTGACATGCTCTAGCTAGGAAAAATGCTAAACCTATAGTAGGTATACTTAGAATATGATCTTCCTATTTAACCTTGATTAATTATTAGTTTCTAGTGAAAATAAATGGGGTAAAAATGCATAACTTATGATCATGCAAATTTTTACACAGTGTTATGGTGCTAGGATGAAAGTAAGAAAAATATGAAATATGTTGTTTGACATGTTTCACTAGGTCAAACTATTTTTGCTAAAATAAACCTATGCAACTTGTCATTTTTGTAGAGATGGCTACAATTATCCAAATAGCATAAAATTTGTATAGTGTACTTTTGGGGTCACATGTAGACTACAGTAATTTTATTAGAATTTACTGTGCAATTTTGATATAAGTTCCTTATTTCACCTTAGTGTCTAAATAAATTAACAAAGGCATTTAAATAATTTATTTGGGCTTGACCATTATGTTTTCTAAAGTGTATATGAGGTCTATGAACTGTTGGTACCATTGGTTGTGCCTAGATTTAATTGCTTGTATGCAGTGAAATATTAATTGCTCTATAATTCAATTATAGTGACTGTTTTGGACAGTTTCTGTTGTTAAGTAAATTGCATGGGTAAAATGATATTTGTTGTGAATCTTGTCAATAACAAAGTTGTAGATAACTTACTTATATTGCTTGTGCCAAATTTTCATGGCAATAGGCTAAATGGTTTGAGAGTTATATCTGTTGGAAGTTGGTCTCTAGAAATGCTTATTCTCTGGAATTTCTGGATAGATCTGGGAAATTTCTTTGTTTGACCTTGATAGCCATTGAATCATCTTGTGATGACTATAAAAAAGTTATAGGCAGTTTTATAAGCTTCCCAAAAAGTCCAAGATCATAGTATTCTGTTGAGTAGAACTCCAGATATGGTCAAAATAAGTAGTTGTTGTTTACAGTCAGGAAATGACTAAGTCAAATTGTAATTGTTTGTCTTATGTGATGCTTGTGTAGATGCTTAGGCTAATTGAGATTAGTTTTTAGCTGTAGGTTCTAAGTCTCTTACTGATGATGAACAACTTTACCATAGGTTACTAGAACTTGGTGAGTGTATGTTTCTTGTACTATAGAAGAGATATGCACCTACTCAATAAAGATTAACTATAAGAAAATTATACATCTACTTGGTCAACGAATGTTAAACTTATCATACATCTTACGGATAACCATACTCATGCGTATACACTTTATCATGTCATCTCATCTCTTATGCATTCATGATACTCATTTGTGCATATGCATGCAATAGGTTCCCCAGAAGGACTGACACTACTCGAGTTTGAACCCAAGCGTCAGGAGGAGCAGCAGGCAGCCTAGGAGCAGGAGGTTTAGGTGGAAGGAGGAGTCAACGTGGAAGATCTTCCTAAGTGTACTAAACACCAACCTTCCTCATTTTTGAAAGGCAAGCCCTAGAGCATTCTAAACCTCATATGTTTTCTAAATATCAACTTGAGTCCTTTTATGTTGATACATTAAGTACTAGGGTTGATTGGAACACTAGTTGCATATACTTTCCTTGTCTAGACAAATATATCTCAAATCCTATGTAGGTCTAGGATCGAATATATGCTTAGCCATGCTTAGTCCGATAGAAGTCGGGTGATTTCCTATCACTTGCAAGATATAGGTAGAAAGCTGGTCATGGTTGGCTATAATTGCTATCGTGGAAATAACCATGTGTTGATAAATAAAAGTAAGTTATTCCAACCATGAAGCTGAGTAGCTCAACTTAGGTCGGGACCCTGTAAGTGAAAGTGCGAACACTGGAGGAAGTAAGGGTGTGCGGGGAGCCAGTGCCGTGAGTCCAAGGGCAGGCCGGGCCTAAACTTCCTAGAAGACTGGTAGTATCCCTAAGGGTGTGGCACTGATCAGACCCACGACTATACCTAAGTTGTACCAAAGGTGACCTGATGCGATCCTGATGGGGGAAGTATGGGTTTGTGTTAGGAATAACTCCCCAGCTGGTTGGAATCTATTCGAGTCGCTGTCTCTCCTGGATAGTGAGAACTTGACTGAGCAACCACAACGTAGCATTAATTGATGGAACTAGATGGTTATGATGATGCTCAAATTAATACACCAGATATGGTTACTAATGCTTGTTAGTTTAATCACATGATTGCTCTAGTACAGGTGCTAATCTAGAGATGCTTAATTGAATAGGTATTCAATTTGATGCTAAAGATATTAAAACTCCAAGTTATGTTACTTAACTTTTATGCAAAATGTTGTCAAGCTAACTCCACCGATAAAGCCTTGCATACTCCTTGGTGTCATATTATTTATGATTTACGACGGGTAAGTCTAGCTGAGTATATTCTCATACTCAGGGTTTATTCCCTTTTGTTGTAGTTGATATGATGAATCATGGGTACGGTAAGAACTACCCTCATCGTGTCATGGATGAGGACTAAACCATGGGGCATGGTACTCCTAAGTTATCCTCTCTGTTATGCTTTTTCTAGAAATGATCATGGTACTAGCATGTATTTGAACTAAGTGTGATGTTCATGTCAAACTACTTTGCTTCCGCTATTTGAACTTGGTTTGTAATAACTATGTCAACTCCAATGTACATGAGATACTTATGAACTATTTGTGAACTATGATGTAACAAGTGACTTGTTATGTTGAATCATGTATGATCTTGGCTTGTATGTTGGTTGGTTTGAGATCCTTCATGATTTCATCGGACTACCGGGTTTATATGGGCTCAAGTATGATAGTTTGATCGCTTCGGTGATTGCTATTGTACTTGTGCTCTTATAAATTGGACGGTTCTGTTATAGTCATGAGTATGAGAAACATGGCACTGAGCGATGTGAGGTCACCGTCTACATTGCGAAGAGTGAAGAGTTCCCCGACATCACTGAAGCCTAGAATACGACCGCAACCAGGTTTTGCTTTGTCAACACCTAGTAAGTTGTGGCCCACAAAGCCTTGCGGCATCTTTGCCAAATCTATGAAGAGCCCATTGCTCGTACCCCTATGAGGTTCTTTCCACCCATCGACAAGAATCGATGGGTGTGGAGGGCTCGGATGGAGGCTTTGCAAGGGCGGGACACGCAAGAAGATAGCCCAACTGTGGTGCACTTGACCACATACTTGATTTCTTTGGATGAGCAGTATGACTAGTAGGCCTCGAAGCTGAGGAAGTGCCTCCACCGAGCCAAGAAAGCCAAGATCTTGTCTAGGATGCTCCAAGTGTAGCTCACTGCAGCACATGCCAATGTGGCAGCCATCGAGAGTCATGCAACTGCCATGTCGGAAACCCTAAAGGTGGCCAAAGATCAGCATGCCCATCAGCTAGAGGAGGCCTACCTAGTTACAAGGGCCAAGCATAGGACACTTGCCACTAAGGGGTAGAAACCCTTGATCTTGGAGAGAATTCCTATCCACCTACCAGAAAGAAGGAGAACTAGTGTTGCGGTACCGCCAGCACCCCCACCCTTGGAGGTGTCAGAAGGAGAGCCCTTGCTTCCCCTCACTCAGCCACTTCTGAGAGAGGAGGTAGATCCATAGCTGGGCAGTAGAAGAAACCACCGAGCCTGGGAATGAAGTTGTGTGGTCTGATAAAGTAGATTAGTTGTCTTAGGGGAGATGTACCCGTAGTTAGTAGTGCTTTTCATCGTTGTCCTCTAGTGTTGTAATCTTTCCGTTGTATTTATCTATAGTTGTTGAGATTGTCTGGTCATAGGAGGCATGCAATGTGTTGAGAGTGGGAGAGTAACTACTTGTATGTTGTACTAGTATAAGGGCATTTGGAACATGCACGTTGTTTATTGCATTGTGTTTGATACGTTAATTTACCCTTAGGTTTCGTTAGACTTGCTTAGGGTTCTTGAGATGACATCCAGCGGGTTACAAGAAAGGTGGCCATTCAGATGCAAATAGACCAGCCCTGATTAGATAATAGAGGACACTGTATCAACTAATTATGGATGTCCCAGCAAAATGTTTGCATTTATTTAAATTAAATCCGTTATGGGATTTGATTTCCTTATCCCTTATTGTGAAAGGAACCCTTGTTGCCTAAATCTTTCCTTGTAATACTCCTCTGATTTTGTGGTCTATGACCCCACTGCCTTCATTGCATGTAAGTTGGTAATAGTCACCTAGTCAATAGCTTATGGCGTCACGACAAAACCGAGGGACCCTGTGGAACAGCTGCCACATGGTGATGCTGCTCTACCAAGCACCATTGCCAAGTTACCCCATCGTACAACTCTTGCAATAAAATATTCTCCTTGGGAAAAATATCTTTGCGTTCTAATAGGAAATCCACAACGGGTTGATGGAGTAGTGCTATTTTGAAGTGACAGAGTTAATATGATTTTTGAAGAAGGAGGAGAGCAACAAGGAAAAGTTAGTACTCGAGTAGTCTAGAGTGATTGAATCACCTAAGTTGACGTCATGTCCCAATCCCTAGGTCTGGTTTGACCGTGCTATGCCCGTCGAGTTACTGTCGTCGTGTGCCCTACGGACGCTATCAATACCAGGACCCATTTGCATTTTGCTCTCATTTGGCTATGCAGCACTCATGTAGTGCGCTTTCTCCCTTTTTCCGCACCCTATCGGCCCTCGATCCTCGCCCTCATCCCTGTACCGGACCCCCCTCCTATTTTCCTATTTTGGGGACACGACCGCTTGCACGCCTCCCTATCGAGTGAATCCCCTCCCCTCCTCCTTTTTCCTTCCTCCACTCAAGCTTGTGCAGGGAGCGCACCATGGCTGACGATCTCCCCACCTCATGACTCGCCAGTGTTTCCCTTCCACTCCACCTCCACTTCTTAGCATGCTACACCACCACCTCCATCCATCAAGCTATAAGATGCCTCCTTGTGCGCCTCTCCTTCATCCCCATCCCCCCTCGAATCTCAAGTAGAGCTATGAGATCGAGCCATCGCTCATAGAACTAGGGTCGCCAATCAGAGGTGGTTGTGTAATATGAGAAGAAGAAGGGTTCTGGTTTTTGTCGAAGAAGTTCAAGTCCACCTCTGGTTAATTTTGGTCTTAGGGTTCATGATGATCTATCTCTCCATCTCTTGTTTCTAGATCTGTTGGGTGTACACCATGTTCTGGATACTCATTTTCTTATTGATTTTCCATTGTCCCTGTCTTCGCTGATTTCTCGAGTGAGCTAGTGGTTGTGCTAGTTTTGTTGTAACCGTGTAGTCCCTAAAATCCTTGAGTGGTTTAGTGGGTGAAGCCGTGTAACCTCCTGTGTACCTTTAGATCCATCAAATGTAAACGCATTTTCCTATTTGGTTCCTGCTCTGAATCTCAGGATGAGATTCATTTAAGGGGGGAAGATTGTAACACCACGGGTGTTATGAGCTTGCTTAGCACCGAGATTGAGGCCCGAGAGAAATTAGCAAAACAAGTTCTCAAGTTTTAAAAAATTTAAAACACACATGAAATGATAAAAAACCCTATGCAATAATCCTAATAAATTCTAAAGTCTCATGCATTTATTTACTAATGGGCTTTAATGTGGAGGGTGCAACATCAATTAGTCCCATATTGCTAGTTGATGTAGACGTGGGGAGTTTTTCTCCCAATAAATATGTATCAACCCCTTAGGCAAAGCACACCAAAACTACCGTAAGGGAAACCCCTAGTTTGGGAAATCCCTTGTGTAGTAAATTAGATTTTTCTCCTCCTTCTCTCATCATCGTCGTCGCCGTCGCCATTGTCGCCGCGCTGCCCAGCCCAGCCATCCTCTCCTTCGTGCAACAAGCTGAGCCCACCCCTGCGCAGCTGCTGTTGCCATGGCCGTGTGGTGACTATACGGGAGGCCAAAGGATGAAGACGAGGTAATTATGAAATTACCACCAGTTCGTAATATCGTCATCGTATATTTGTTTTAAATCTGTTTCGAGTCGTTCCAATTGTGTTAGATTCGTGTCGATGTGATCTGCATGCTAGTGTCATCATTTTTCATGTCAAGTGACTTTTATATATGCTTAAATATTAATTTGATTAATATGCATGCAACTAGTTTTTATAAATAAAAACAACATAATTATATACAATGCTCTTTTGCAAATAAGTTTTAACATGACTAGTTGCTAACATAAATATGTTTCTAAAATATAATATATTATTCTAAACACGCATACCAAATTTGATTAGATGTTCTCGCATGTCACTTTGTATTTGTAAGTTAAAGTTGAATTGGCATAAATGATATCAAAATATTTATAAATAAAATATGATTAGCTTCACCTCAGTTTTTAAGTATAAATATGATTTGTTTAATCTAAATTAATGCTACTCACATAGTTTTTCCTAATTAACATAAATCAAGCTCATAGTCTTCTCTTTTCTTTTATAATATAAAACCCTATAGCCGTTTCTTTACAACCATAGTTCCAATTAGCGTGCCTCTCGCGACCGTGTATTCATAGCGATGCGTAGAATCGTGTCTCAGACTCTTTTACTTATTTTTCTATGATTGGTGTACTATTCTAATTTAGATCTATTGTTTGCTTCATGTATGATTGCATGGATGCTTATGTGCTGCTTTCTAATCTTGTCCAGTCAGTGAGCTATACGTGGTGAATCAAGAAACAGATCTTTGAAGATTTGGATTGGAAGAAGGATCTGAGATTAAGGCAAGTATAGCATGGGATCTTTCTTGTTGTCCTATACACCTTTAATCATTTAATTTATACTGCATATGTCTACCTTGACTACCACTAAGGATTTCCTAGTAAATTGTATTTGTACCTTGATGCCTTTGGGTTATTGAAGTGGGTAGCTTTGCTAGTGCTCAACTACAACCATGATCTTGTAACTTGACTAATGGTATATGCAATAAACACTAAAAGATGCTTTTTAGCAACATGGAAACAGGGGGCTGGAGTATTTAGCTACTTTCTAAATACTCTAGATTCCTCTCCCTAAGGACTTATCTGTAAGTGATCATCCAGGACTTATAGTACAACTGTGAGGGCTATATGGCTCTGGCTTTAGCTCAGTATGAGGACATTTTTTAGCTTGTTAGTGGTTACCTTTATGGCGCAAGAGGGGCTCCGATTTATATGATCTTGGCCTACCAAGGGGGTGCACTTTGGTTTCTTTGTATTTTGTTAGTCACTCCTTGGAGGGGGGTTCATGCTTATTGATGGGGAAACCTTAGCGGCCCTAACTTGTTAGACGAACCTTTGAAAGGCTTCATAGTGAACCCTGTCGACCTTCTTTGGTAGTGAGTCAAGAGGCTGATCACCTCGGACAAAAGGATAAATCGTGACTCATGGTGAAAGTGTACAACCTCTGCAGAGTGTAAAACTGGTATATCAGCCGTGCTCACAGTCACGAGCGGCCTTGGAACCCATACGGAATAGATGATGAACACTGATGATACTAATGATAAAGATGCTCACTAATGCTTACTGTTTATGCTATTCATTATTGATGTTTACCTGATCATGTGTTTATGTGGGCTTGTGATAAACTTGTTGCTACGCCTATGCTAAAATTGTGACAATTAAAAGCTAATCACAGTTAAACCAGTGTTAGCCTTTTGAGCCTCATGAACCCTATGTTATATTTGTTGAGTACGACATGTACTTATGCTTGCTTTGCTTTTTAAATCTTTGGAAAAATCTCGAATGGGTACTAGATTGCTAGACTTTGGAGGAATTGGGCTTGTGATCAACCAGTCAGTTGTCCCTGTGGATTGGAGTCTTCACTCGAAGATCGGAGTCGTCTTTCCGCTGTTTGCTATTTAAGGTTATATCATTTATACTAAGTACGTTATATATTAAGCATTATCTTTGGATATTACCCTTATTTCTAGCTATATGTGAGATTTGACTTCCTAGGCTCACATATGGTGTGTATCTGGTTTTGTCCTTAAAATTGGGTGCAACACCGTTGCAGCTCGCGTCGGTGCGTCTGTGAGCCCCTAACCGCCACCTATCCTCGTGTGTTTAGCTGTAGATGGTAGTCGGCCTCTTACTTCCATTATAGTGAGTCTGGTTTGCCCAGCGTAACCGCCTTAGGCCGTCGGCCACCACATCGGCGCGCGCAGGGATCCTAGGTATCTCCCCATGGTAAAGGTGAAAACATCCGAGGGTTTAGTTGCAAGGTTGCTGACGATAGGAATAGTGAGCATAGTAGTCGTATTAATCTCTAAAAGCTCGGGGGCTTTTCTGTAAAGTCACCTCCACGTGCGGGCCTCCCGGCCTTGGGCCATGTTGGGCCATCACGACCCGTGCGAGGCCGCGCCCACGCTGGGGCCAGAATGGGTGCTGCCGACCCTTTTCCTTTTTCTAAGCATTTTCTAATTTAGTTTCAAAGGCAAACTTGTAAATGCAATATAAATTTATGTAGTTGGCCAAAAATTGTGAAACTAATTTTGTTAGGTTGCTAAAATCATGATTTATCTGATAGTATATTTTTGTTCACATAGTTTTATAATATTTTCAGGAGTTATCTAATTAATTTGAGATGCTTAATATTATAAGATATAAACTTGTAGGAATTGTTGTGATAAATAGGTGATAGTGTTGTCTATGAAACTTTCACAGTAAATTCCTAACATTATTAGGTGCTCACTGTAATTTTTATAACTCCATAAGAATTAGTTGCTAAGGTAGCTAAATGAGCCCTATTACGAATATATGTTTTTAATCAATAAAATACCAAAACACCTTGGGGTTGTAAAACTAAAACATTTTTATGAAACGAAGCCTTACTTGACAACGTAGATACGTAGTCTAGTGCGTTAGTCATTAGAGCTATCATGTTAGCTTGCGAAGCGTAATATTGTTTTTAGAGTGCAGTTGCCATTAGTTAATTATGTTTTCTGCGCTGCATCTACGAATATCATTATAGGAAAATGATGGATCCGGAGTCGATCGGAGTAGCAGGAGGATGGTGCCTTGGTGATCATGTCACCACAATGGAATGCAAATCCTTGGTTATATCATGCCTAGGCAAGCCCCGATGCATAACCCTTATTATTCTGCACTTTATTTTATGCTTGTGCATTAAGTTTTAAGGAGTTGGATGAAAACCATTTGCATATATATATCCTTACCCTATGAGTCCTACTAGTATGTCAGGATCGTGTAGATTGCTATGCTATAGGATCCGGTAGAAGTCCAGTGATTACCTGTCACTCGCGAGAGATAGGAAAGATATTATTGTTGTTATTATATTACTATCACATGGAATATATATGGAGGATAATTAGAGACTAGGCGAAATGGTACTTTAGATCTAGACTTGGTTAGGCATTCGAGCGAGGCTCGGATTGTACTTGTTCCATCTGTGTCAATTGAGGACCGACCATTGCTGTGAATGATAGTCAAGTCACAGACTTATTATCCTAAGCACATACTTGCTTATAGGAGCAGGAAGACTCGTTGTACTATTGTCGTGGGTTCTGACTCTTATCGGACCAACTGATTGGAGGTGGGGAAAGGTGGAGGTCTAAGCACCATGTTGAGACCGGGTCTCAAGTGTCGGGGCTTGGAGTCCAAGTTTGGATGGGGACCTAGACTCCTCAACAGGAGTGAAATGGGTTGGTCTCATTTGTGCCTAGGGTACAAACAGGGCGTGTATTTCGGGGTACCCAGCTGGGATACATTAATTTGTGAATCGCTATTTCTGTGAGACGGTACCGACTTGGCTATTGTCGAGCACCGTAGTAAGAACTAGAACTTGAAAGGTGCTAAAATGGTTCTGATTGCTTACCACCTGCTTGAAAGTAACATAGGTGCTTACATAGAATGGATAGTTAATGAACTAATGATGACTGCTAATAAAATTTAATATAAGGACGCACGCTTAGTAATGCTTCCGCAGATGCAATAACCCACAAGCCAGATCAGCCTTGTATTTCCTTGGAGTCTTTTATTTTTCTCCTATCGGGTAAGTCTTGCTGAGTACAATCAAGTACTCAGGGCTTTATTCCCCCTATTGCAGGTGACCGATGGATGGTAGACGACTTTTGTGTGTGAAAACCTCCTGGTGGGCTCAGAGAGGATTTCTTTCACGCTACGACCATAGTGTTTATTTATAACCCTCACTAAAAGTTTTTAGAAGAAAAGTTTTATGATTCACCATTAATCTTTATTTCCGTTGTAATTCTGATCATATGTTGTTCTCTGCTGCAAGATAAAAATATAAACCTAAGATGTATAAACTATTTTACATGTAAAACTGTCTTAATTTCGCTATTGCATTCAACTTGTTTAAGTACTCTAATGTTATAATAAAGTGATTTAAGAAATGGTTAAGAATGTTGTAAGCTTTATTCTCTCATTTATGTCTTGATGGGAAAATATGGATTTTCGAGTTCTCCCTTGGGGTGTGCTCGATGGAACAGCACGATTTAGTGCACTCTCTTGGGTACTTAGTGTCTAATGGAAGACAAGTACTCTTGGGAGGGCATTAGATTAGGCGGTTCTACCGCAGGTAGGTTCTTGCGGCGCCATTTGTTGGCTAGGTGTGTGATACCTATTAGCCGCCGAACCATCAAGTGTTGGTCGATACAATGGGGACTAGCGTGCCGGCAAGCACATGAACCTCGGGAGAAAAATCTTGTGTCCCTTGTGTGATTGGATTTCTCTCGATGATTGAATTGCCTTCATATTGTGATTAGTTCATTCCTCAACACGGCAGTATAATCACCCTACTCACTCCCTTACATTTCTTGCAAACTAGTCGCAAGCTCTTTAATATAGTTAGTGTTTGAGAGCTTGTTAGTTTGGTTAGTGTGGCTCTTTATTTAGTATTTGAGAGCACACTAGCTTAGTGGGTAGTGACTTAGCTTTTGTGTATGCCTAGTGATCATAGCAACTAAAATTATTGGGATAGGTGACTTGCAACCCTTGTAGAGCTAGAGCAAAATTGCATTACGCCATTTGTTGTACTAATCAATTGCTCTAGTGCTTTGTAGAGTTTTCAAATAGGCTATTCAACCCCCTCTAGCCATATTAGGACATTTCACTCGTGTTAATGAAATGAGTCACTGGTATACGACCTCGGACCCAAAAATATTATGAAATCCAGTGAATAAGGACTCAGGTACGCACCCACCCCTAGGCTCAGGCCCCTCCCCTCGTCCAGTCTCCCCCAACCTGTGGTCTCGTCTCCTCCGCCACCACCCCCTGGTCTCTCGTCTCCTCTACCACTGCTCTGCTCTCCGTCTCCTCCGACCTCCGCCACCATGCTCTCTCATCTCCTCCACCTAGATCTGGCCGGCGCCATCTCCTTCCTCTAGTTGCTTGGAAAGATAGATATAAAAAGACTGAACTATGGGTGAATACACTAATACCTGAGGTCAAGGAGACCATAATGTGAAGCAATTCAAACCCATATGTCTACTCAATGTGGATTACAAGGGGTTTACTAAGGTCCTGAATAACAAGTTAAATAGGGTGGTAAAAGAAGTCATTGGAGAAAGCCAAACTAGTTTTATGGACGGCAGGAACATCCTTGAAGGAGTTGTCATTCTACATGAGGTTATTCATGAACTCAAGACAAAGAAAAAGGGAGGCCTAATTATGAAAATTGACTTTGAGAAGGCATATGACAAGGTTAGATGGGATTTTCTAGAGGAGGTAATGAGAAGGAAAGCCTTCCCAGAGAAATGGATATATCGGTTATGCAAACCATTCATGGGGGAAGGGATACTAGACTCTGAAAGTGCTTCAACATGCATACTGCGTTACTCTGTAAATCTTTATCTCCTGGCACTCCCATCACATCAATCTTCTGCTGACTTTTGAGACATGGAAGCCTCTGAACATGCTTAAACATGCATGACTATGAACTCATCCATTACATATATCTCTTAGCTCTCCTATCACAATCGATCTTCTCCTTATATGCACCTTGGATGGCATGCTTGCTTTATACGGAGTACTGTAGTTGCCAGTATGTGGAGCCTAGAAAGAACAGAAGAGGCTTGTTACAGGGCAGCAATTTATAGCTTTTTTTTTTTGGTTGAAATGCATGCAATTTACTTTAGTTGTCCCCCCTTGGTTTTACCTCAGGCTCCGCCACTGGATGTTGAGCAGGCCCAAGGACATGGGAGGTCTGGGGATTATTAATACCAGACTAATGAACGATGCTTGATTGTTAAATGGATTTGGAAATTAATGAACAGCACTCAGGAAACATAGGCAAAGCTTCTCACGGCTAAGCATATGCCTGACGGATATTTCTTTAATTCCAAGTTCATGGGTTCCTCGCAGTTTTGGCAAGGATTACATAAAGTGAAGCATCTATTCCAATGGGGTGGTATCGGGAAATGGGTCAGGAGTCCGCTTTTGGAAAGAATGAAAGATACTTGGACGGAGATATTCCCTTGAGCATAAGATTCCCTGGACTGTTTAACATGTGTGCCCAGCCGGACAACAGGATAGTTGATATGCTTACCAATGGAGAATGGGAGCTAGTTTTTAGGAGATCTCTATATGGGGAGGAGATCAGACAATGGGAGGAGCTGCTGGAGGAACTGAGCGAGCATGAAGTAGATGAGGAAGTGAGGGATGAGGTAATATGGGCTTTGGATTAGTCAAACAGGTTCACGACAAAATCTTTGTACCGGAGTATTGACTGTCTTGCTACAATCATCTGGACATGCAGGGTTCCGTTAAAAATCAGAATTTTTCTCTGGCAAATGTTACACAATAAAATGCCGACGGCAGCTACTTTAAAAAGAAGGGGCTGGAAGGGTAAAGATGTATGCTGTCTATGTGGGAATATAAGTCACTGTACAATTGCAAGGGTGCTATCTGGTGGGGCCTTAGGGACATTCTACACTGGGATGGGTGCCCAGTATCTTGTGCAGAGTTTTGGGATGGATGGTTAATAAACAAGTTTAGAGCCTTGCAAAATCTTTGCTTGTTCATTTTTTTAGGTTTTACATGGGCCATTTGGAACAATCGTAATAAAATGGCTATTGAACGTGTTTGTTCCCCCCAGAAAGAGCAAAGAACTTTGGATCAGCCGATGGAGCAGCCGGTGAAGTGGCGGCATGACTTGTAATAGGATAGCTTGCTTTCTCTTGCACTTTCGCTTTCTGTGTGCGCTACTATCTCTCAGCACCACAGAACTAGCTATCACACGCCTCCACCCCCACACGCTCTATCATCAAGTCCGGAGCATCCCGACGACGACGAACTCCCTCCCTGCTGGCCTGGACTGCACCCGGCCAAAATATCCATATCCATATCCCTCCGCCGGCGAGGCGACTCGACCTGCTAAAAAAATAAATAATATCTCTTTCTTGCCGAGATATTTCCCCGGCCAGCAGGCCGATCGACGCGTATATCTTCTCCGGTCTTCGATGATTCATGCATTGGCATTGTGGCATTTCTGACTCGTCGCTGCATGCTATGGCCATGGTCACCACTTCGCCGGCCACTCTACAGCCATCATCATCATGCAAGCACGCGAGCCGCGGCGCGGCGCGGTGCTGCCCTCCTCCTCCTCCTCTGCTGTCGTGGAAGAGACGATGCAGCGGCCAGCAGCAGGTGACGGCGACAAGGGCCACGGCGGCGAGCTCCCGTGGGCAGCCCACCATGGGCGTCGCGGGTGTGGCCGGGGGAGAGGAGGGCGACAGTATCCGGCGGCTGCAGAACGGGCCGGACGTGCGGGGCGTCGCATTGGAGGGCGAGAAAGGCCGTGCCGTGGACCTCACCCCGCTGGCGGTGGAGGCCATCGCCGAGAGCTTCGGGGAGTGGCTGCGGGAGGAGCTCCGGCTCCGTGGCGAGGAGCCCCAGCAGCAGCTGCGGGTGTCCGTCGGCCGCGACCTGCGGCTGTCGGGGCCGCGGCTCCGCGCGGCGCTCTTCGCGGGGCTCGCCAGGGCCGGCTGCTCCGTATTCGACCACCACGCCGGCACGCCGGCCTGCTTCATGAGCACCATACTGCCACGCTTCAACTATGACGCCTCTATCATGGTAATAATAATCTAATTAATTAATAGTAACGCTTTACGTTTGTGTCGTGCATGTCTCACGGGCGTTTACCGTTGCATGCATGCAGATGACGGCGTCACACCTCCCCTACACCCGCAACGGCCTCAAGTTCTTCACCAAGCGCGGCGGGCTCACCTCGGGCGACGTCGAGAACATCTGCGACCGCGCGGCGCAAAAGAACGTGGCGAGGAAGATGGGCCTCGGACCCGGCGGCAGCCGCCGCCGGTGGTGATGCGCGTGGACCTGATGAGCGCCTACGCGCAGCACCTCCGCGACATCATCAAGCAGCGCGTGGCGCACCCGGAGCACTACGACACGCCGCTGAGGGGCTTCAAGGTCGTAGTGAACGCCGGCAACGGCTGCGGCGGCTTCTTCACCTGGGACGTGCTGGAGAAGCTGGGCGCTGACACCACGGGCAGCCTCCACCTGGAGCCCGGCGGGCGGTTCCCCAACCACATGCCCAACCCGGAAAACGCCACGGCCATGTCGCTCACCCGGGGCGCCGTGCTGGCGCAGGGCGCGGACCTGGGCGTCGTCTTCGACACGGACGTGGACCGCAGCGGCGTGGTCGACGGCGCCGGGGCCGGCGCGGCCGCCTCATCGCGCTCATGTCGGCCATCGTGCTGGACGAGCAGCCGGGCACCATGGTCGTCACGGACGCGCGCGCCAGCGACGGGCTCACCAGGTTCATCGAGTCCGGGGGGGGGGGGGGGGGGGGGGGGGGGGGGGGTGGGGGCTACCGCCATGGCTACCGCAACGTCATCGACAAGGGCGTGCAGCTCAACGCCGACGGCGTGGAGATGCACCTGATGATGGAGACCACCGGGCACGGCGCGCTCAAGGAGAAGATCATCATTGAGATGGTCCGGATGAAGCTGGCAGGGGTGGACGGAGGGGTAGGGAGCCTCATCAGGGATCTGCAGGAGCCCGCCGAGTCCGTGCTCCTCAGGATGGATGTCTTGGGTGAGCCCAAGCATGCCAAAGAAAGGGCAACACAGGCAGTGGAGACTTTCAAGAAATACATCCAGGTAAACTCATTTATATTCATTTATATAAGTTTTTTGCACGAATGAATTTCACTACAAATTGACTATTAGGAGGACAAACTGTCCGGTTGGGTGCTTGATGATTGCGGGGATTGCCCAGTTGCCGAGGGATGCCTTGAGGACTCAAATGATCGGCCCATCGATGTTGATGCATACATGTACAGGTATCATCTACATGCTGCATACATACATGTTTCCCTTTGTACCTCAATTCTCACCACTCACCACACTAGTGTCGCAAATAAATCAATCAATCAAAAACTACGCATTGCCACCACGATGGCTATCGGATGCTTTACTTATTACTACTTTGTGAAAGCAGAGCGAAACTTTACGACGAGAATCGGCAGAGAGCACTAGGCATGGTCCACCTTCGTCAAAATGTGCATAACCCCAATATATAGCACTAAACATGCAGTCCTATGTTCCTGGTGGTTGCAAATCCATGGCAAAGGATCTTCATGAGAGGTACAGAGAAACATAGCCCTGAGCATATCCTAATTAATTATCCTCACTTAGCTTTTAGTAGAAATTATTAATTTTGTGCTTCTCGATTCTAGGTTTCTGCTGGCAAGTGGACTGAACGAGTTTGTTGACATAAGCGAAGTGGAGAAATTTGTCAAGTAGCTAAAGCGCTTATATGTTTATATATATGATCTTAGATTTATCGACCCTGTACACATTACAGTTGAGATACTAGCTAGGAGTTTACTACTGTTGCGAGAGTACATCTATTACATTATTCTCGTAGTATCCCTTCCATGGTGAACCTTGTATATATTTAGCAAATTTAGATAGCTGTATTTTCGATTCTATTATAATGATCTTAGCAATTTCAAAATGTATTCACAATCTATGTACGTACCATGTTGCCCCTTCTGTCACAAGAAGAATGGTAGAGGACAACTTTTCCGGAGCCTCCATCATCGGCTCCAGCTCAGTAGCTACATGCTAATTGCAATACCTGAGCTAAATTTCCAGTTCCAGCTTAAACCACGCCAACCATTTCAAAACTAAACTACTTTGTTGAAGTAGGAGCAAATGTTAACGCCAAAATAATTTTGCTTAAACTCAACGTACTTTCAGCCATGGCACCATTGTAGTCCGCAACCAGCCAGTGAGACAGCTGGTGCAACGCGTCACTTCACAACAAGCGCATAATAGGTCGGGCCTCCCTCCTCTCTTTTTTTCCTGTATTGAACTTTCACTTTCTTTTAATTGATTGCAGTAGGGGTCCAAAACCCCTCCTGCGCCTTTAAAAAAAAAAAAACAAGCGCATAATAGCCGACATATTGAACAACAGTCTGGTTTATTACAATCAACCTAATACAAGGTATAACCAGACAGAGTTCCAACAACACACTGCTTTTCATCTTTAGTCCCACTAAATTCTCAAGGCGGCCTAGAATATATACATGCTGCCTGGCTATCATCATCCTCATCCCCTAGGGGAACAACTGATTCGAGCCTTATGATTTCTGTCCTACAGTATACAGATATGCTCTGCCATATGCTACTCAACTAAGTATGCTCCTGCTATATTTTGTTCAACCAAATCTCACACACGCTGTCACCCACGTCAGTTCTGCTCCGTGTATGTAGCTTGATATGTAGTGTCAAATTCTACTATTGATCATAAAACGCTATCCTTCGGTTTTGGGGTTGCTGACCTGCCACAATGAATTAGAGAGCAAACAATCTCAGAAATAGGTGGGAGAATCAGTGTTTGTAGATAGAACTAACTGCTCATCATGAATTGCTAAGTAAACTGACAAGATCTAGTAGACTACATAGAGGACAAAGATAATTATGATACACAAGTAATCATAAGTAGCACACAAACTATCAATTTCCATAGTTTGGTGACATCATTTACTGCACAATTGTTAAACAAATAAGTCACTCACTGAAGTCGTCATCATCGTCATCTGTTTGACTCGTGAAAAATGGAGTGAGATAGTTCTTGTCAAGGGCAGTGAATGATGTCGTGCTGCATCATCATTAGAAAAGGATAAGCTATTGTTTCTGTGACATGACCTGTAAGCAAATGAAAACACAGAACAAATACCTTTTGTGGAACTGTTTGAGTTTCATTCTCAATCCTCCCCCAGATGATGTACCTTCTTCATAACTTGGAGGCATATAACCATTGTTGTCCTCGTAATTCTAAGAATGGTGAAAATAGAAATGTTAAAGTAGCCTCAGATGTTTTTTTAAGGGCCTCATATGTGTTAAAAGCAAGGAAATAGTGTGACACAAAAGAGTAAAATAACTTAAAATCATTTAAATGCGTGAGTGGATAATCAACCACACTTCCACTAAGCATAGTCTAGGTCTGTCCGGAGCAGTACCAATAAACTCTTAACAAAATAGCCAAATTTTGGTACTGTAATTTTAATATTTTGGCTACCTTTATGGTATTCTCCCTGTCTCGCTCAGACGCCACAATATTAAAAGAACAGGCCCCTCCCCTCAACCATGTCATAAACTAAAGTTATTGTAGTACAATAGCCAGAGTGTGCTGTAGCAAACTGCACAGAAGTTTACCAGTGCCCATCCTAGTGGAGACTAGAAGACAGATTCTTCCATTTATAAAATGTTAAAGTACAAGTAACTCGTTTGGGAAATTGAATGTCTATGAACTCATACCAAAATGTGAATTCCACTAGATATTCCAAATACTATATAATGGTCATACTCACACGTCTCATACAAGTAAGCTATAAGATAAGCAAATCTTACTTCTATTGATGTGTTTTCATCTCCAACAACATCCAAAGCTTCAAGCATAGTTCCTGTCGACCCTCCAATGAGAAGTACCTGGGTGTTTAGCAGTGACGAAGCCAGAAAAAAATTTAGGAGGGGCTGAACAAAAGAATAGAGGTTTTTTTATCTTCTCTTAACCTTAGCCCCTCCTACCTAATACATGTATGCATAAAATTTTAAGGGAGAACTTAGGAAAACTCCACGTGCTCAGGATGGGTAGGGGGGGCTGAAGCCCCCCTAGCCCCACCGCTGGCTACGTCCCTGGTGTTTAGTCATAGTTGATCACAGCAATAAAGTAGAGGGTTAAAAAAAAGCAACAAAGTAGACTTGTAAAGATATAATGGTTATGTTGTGTATCATTCCAACATATAGCATTTTTTTTCTTTGAACATGCAGGAGAGTAGAGTGCCATTTCATTAAAGAAGGAATAAAAATATGAAAGCAACATGCCCACACATACTAGTTAATTAGAAAAATCACGCCACAGGTAGAAGATAGGTGAGCAATAATACAATCTAAACCAGGGAGGGAAACCACGCTTGTCCCACAACCAAGTTCCTGAGATCCCTGGCCCAGCAGCACACCAGACGGTACTTTCTTCGGTTACCGTCCTGACCACCATATTCACAGATGGTGAGGCATAACATATGGCATTTCAGAAAGCCTATAATTTCAACCTTTTACAAAGAAAACATGTTTGCTTGACAGAAACAGAATTTGCATGCTACTAAATTTAATATATATGACTTGAATTTACATTTTAGCTTTGCAATAGGCAACCAGCAAATGCTACGAGTGCACCAAACTACAAGCACTGTAACAGTTGTAATTGTAACTGAATTACAACCCTAGTGCATTCTCATGGAACTGCAATCTACATGTATGTTACCAAGCTGTAACAAAGACACTGGTGCGTTTAATCACATATGGCACTCTGTTTTATCTGAGGTGTGCTGTGGCCAAAACGAAGTGTCAAAACTAAGTAATTACCGTCAAAACAACAATGGCTGTGGTAGTGGTGAATATCGTTTTTCCATGTCCTTCAGGAAGTTCATGCACAGATTGGAGAGCAAGTGCAAAAGCCATGGCCCCTCTAAGACCTGTTTGCCAAAAAAAATAGCAATGAGATTCATAGTGTCAGTTTACAGTACAAAATCATAACTATAATGGCACTTACCGCTGAACCAGAGTGCTTTTTTATGCTTTAGAGGTATACGCCGATGTTGTGGCCGAGACATGTTAACCAAGTATGCACAAGAAAAGACATTCGCAGCCCTATACATAAAAAAGATGCATAAGTTTATCTTGAAGCAAAGCAAAATAATAATAAAAAAAAACATAGCATATTGGATATAAATTCCTCCAACAAATGAAAGCAGTAAGAATGCAGCAGATTGTTTGTCGCATGCACTGAGGCTTAACTTGGATAAAATAGATCAAATTTTTGCAATAGATTTAGGAATAGATCATTTTTCTATAGTACTTTACTGCCATAGACACACAATGTGTCAAGGACCTCAAACCCTAGGATAGCACGACCCCGACTACGTAACTCGTAGTCGCGATCCGTCTTCTCCGGCGAGGTTTACCCCTCCGCCGCAGGCTTAGTTGAACGAGAGAGAGAGAGAGGAGAGTTTAGGGATAATTCATTGCTTAATTCCTAAACTTCTTGTCACTGGATACATATAGCCATGCGACCAACCGAAAGGGAAACTAATCACTCCTTGATTCTAGGGACTTAACAAACTAACAGTCCTAATTTTCCATCTAGCCACTGCTCGCTGGAACGGCCTGGCCCGCGCGGTTCGCGCGTTCCTCAGCGCGGCGTACGTCGCGGTTGCGCCGGCGCCTGACGTAGCCTTGGCCCGACATGACATCTCTCCTCCCCTCGAGATCCAGCTCGTCCTCGAGCTGAAATTCTGGATATGTGGCGCGAAACTCGTCGAGGTCCTCCCAGGTGGCTGATGATGCCGGCTCGCCGCGCCAGTAGACCAAGACCTGACGGACTCCACGGGCCAAACGAGCCTGAGTCACGCGGTCTGGTGCAGGGACGACCGAGCCATGCTTGATGTCAGGCAGGGGCGGGGGAGTCGTCGGCGGTGTTCCGATGAACTTCTTGAGGGTGCCCACGTGGAACACGTCGTGGATGCGAGCCTGCGGGGGTAGCTCCAGGCGCACCACGACATCGTTGATGAGCTCGATGACGCGGTACGGGCCGAGGAAGCGGGCCTTCAGCTTGCCCGTAGGCGCTTGAGGCAGGGACGACGCGGCACGCTGGCGGAGGCGAAGGAGGGCCCAGTCCCCGATGGAGTAAGACACCTGCCGATGATGCTTGTCGTAGTGCAGCTTCTGGACCGCCTGGGCTTGCTCCAAGCGATGGCGTACGTCGGCGAGGAAGTCGTCGCGCTCCTCCATGTCCCGGGCGACAGCGGCGACCCGAGTCTCGCCGGGCTCGTACGAGCGGATGGTGGGCGGGTCGCGGCCGTACACCACGCGGAACGGTGTCTCCCGAAGGGACGACTGGTAGGCCGTGTTGTAGACGTACTCGGCCCACGGCAGCCATCGGAGCCATTGGCGGGGGCGATCGCCGGTGAAGCAGCGCAAGTACATGACGATGACCCTGTTCGCCGCCTCGGTCTGGCCATCCGACTGTGGGTGGAAGGAGGAGGACATGTGCAGCTTGGTCCCCATCAGGCGCATGAGCTCGCGCCAAAACGTGAAGGTAAACACCGGGTCACGGTCGGAGACCATGGACTGCGGCACGCCGTGGAGGCGGACGATGTCGGCGAAGAATGCTTGGGCCACAGACTCGGCGGTGTAAGGGTGGGCGAGGGCGATGAAGTGGCAGTACTTGCTGAAGCGGTCGACGACGGAGAGGATGACCGACTTGCCGTTGACCCGGGGAAGAGCTTCGATGAAGTCGAGACCGATGTCCGCCCATACGACGGTGGGAACGGGCAAGGGCATGAGAAGTCCCGCCGGGTTGAGGTGCTCAGACTTGTAGCGTTGGCACATGACGCACTCCCGCACGAAATCCTGCACAACACGACGCATGTTGGGGAAGTGAAAGTCACGGCGAAGTCGGTGCAGGGTGCGCTGAACGCCCTTGTGGCCATCGTCATGGACCGCCGTGACGATCTCTAGGAGCAGGGACGACGCGGGCGGTATGTACAGGCGCCCATCGTACAGCACCATGTCATCAACCACCGTCCAAGGCGCGGCGCGCGTGCCTGCCCGTACGTCGTCGTGGATGGCGACCAAGGCGGGGTCGACGGCCTGAGCGTGGCGAAGACGGGCGATGAAGTCGAAGCGCGGGGCCGAGACTGCGCGAAGGCCACCCATGCTGTCCTCCTCAGCATCGCGACGGGAGAGGGCGTCCGCCACAGTGTTGGTTGCCCCGGACTTGTACTCGACGGTGAAGTCAAAGCCGAGCAGCTTGCCGACCCAGTGGTGCTGCGGTATGGTGGCGAGGCGCTGGTCCAGCAGGAACTTGAGGCTGTGGTGGTCCGTCTTAACGAGGAAGCGGCGGCCCCACAGATATGGCCTCCAGTGCCGCACCGCGAGCACGAGACCGATGAGCTCCCGCTCATACGCCGCGAGGGAGCGGTGCCTGGGCGCGACGGGGCGGCTGAAGAATGCGACCGGGTGGCCCTCCTGGAGTAGGACGGCGCCAAAGCCGTGTGTGGACGCGTCACACTCGACGACGAAGGACTTGGTGAAGTCCGGCAAGGCCAGTACCGGCGCCGAGGTCACGGCCCCTTTGAGGGCGCCGAACGCTGTCTCCGCGCCAGGGTTCCACTGCGAACCCTTCCTTCTTGAGGAGCGCCGTGAGGGGCGCCGCAATGGCACCGTAGTTGTGGACGAACTTCCTGTAGTAGCCTGCCAAGCCGAGGAAGCCGCGCACCGCCCGAGCCGATCGGGGGCGGGGCCAGTCGTGGATGGCCTGGACCTTGGCGGGGTCCATGGCGACGCCGGCCGCGGAGATGGTGTGGCCGAGGTAGGCGACGGAGTCCACACCAAAGGAGCACTTGGACCGCTTCACGAACAGGCAGTGCTGGCGCAGTAGTGAGAGGACGATGCGGAGGTGCCGGAGGTGATCCGCCCATGTGGTGCTGTAGATCAAAATGTCATCAAAGAAGACGAGTACAAACCGCCGGAGGTAGGCACGGAGGATGTCGTTCATCAGTGCCTGGAACGTTGCCGGGGCGTTGCAAAGCCCGAACGGCATCACCAGGAACTCGTAGAGGCCATCGTGGGTGCGGAACGCCGTCTTGTGGATGTCCTCCGGGCGCATCCGCACTTGGTGGTACCCCGAACGCAAGTCCAGCTTGGTGAAGAAGCGCGCGCCGTGGAGCTCGTCGAGGAGTTCGTCGACGACGGGGATCGGGAAGGCGTCCTTGACAGTGAGAGCGTTGAGGGCGCGGTAGTCGACGCAGAACCGCCACGAGCCGTCGGCCTTCTTGACGAGGAGGACCGGTGAGAAGGGCGGGTCGCTTGCGTCGGACGACGCCCTGCTCAATCATCGCGGCGCACTGGCGTTCCAGTTCGTCCTTGTGGGCCGCCGGGTACCGATACGGGCGAACTGCGACGGGAGCGGAGCCTGGCTTGAGGACGATCGCGTGGTCGCGGGTGCGCTGGGGTGGAAGGCCCTTCGGCTCGGTGAAGATGTCCCCATAGGCGGCCAGGAGCTCGTCCAAGAGCGTCCCACTGGCCGCGGCGATGGTGCGCAGGCGCGCGGCGGAGGACGAGGGCACGCCCGACCAGCAGACGGAGCACCCTTGATGCTGGAACGACAGGATCTTGTGGCGAAGTCCCAGACGATGGGTCCCAACGTCCCCCAACCACCGTGTACCGAGCACCACGTCATACCCTGCGAGAGGCATCACAAACAGATCAGTGTGGAACATCGTGTCGGCGATGGAGAACGGGGCGTTCTGGATGACGCCAGGGCAGGCCACGCGTTCGCCGTTGGCGACCGTCGCGGTCATACGTGGGCGGGCCTGGACCGGCAGCCCTGTGCGGCGCGCCGCGTCCTCACCGATGAAGCTGTGAGTTGACCCGCTGTCGAGCAGGCGAGGAAGGACGCGCCCCCAACTGACACCGTGACCTGGATCGTGTCGGCGATGGGGACGCCCGCGACGGCATGGAGGGAGAACACCGGGGACTCTGTGTCCGCCGAGTCCTCAGCCGCGGAAGCGTCGTCGTCGTCGTCCGCGGCACAGTCTAGGAGGAAGAGGCGTTTGCACACCTTGTTGTGGCCGCGGCTGTACTTCTCATCGCAGTTGAAGCACAGCCCAAGGCGGCGTCGTTCCTCCTGCTCGGCCTGGGTGAGCCGTCGCACGGGCCGCCCTTCGACCGTAGTAGTGGGTGCAGCCGCCTTGGGCGCCTGAGGCTGGGGCAGGACCGGGCGCGTTCCCGGCGTGGGCAGAACGCCCCGTGCAGGAGCCTTGGCCGGGGCGGCAGTGTACGGCTCCATGAGCTCGAATTGGCAGGCGAGGCTCATGGCGGCCGCTAGGGTTTGCGGGTTCTGCGTCTGGACCTGGAGACTGAGCGGCGGCAAGAGACCCCCGTGAAGAGCTGCACCCGTTGGGCCTCATCGAGACGACCGGCGCGGGGGAGCAGCGCTTGAAAGAGGTCCTGGTAGTCTTCCACCGTTCCCGTGCGACGGCAGGACGATAGCTCGAAGAGGGGCGCCGATATGAGCGGGGGCCCGTAGCGAAGGTTGAGGAGGTCCTTGAAGCGCGGCCACGTCGGCGTGCCTTCGTCCTCCTGGACCTGCATGTACCACAGTTGCGCCCCATCTTGGAGGTTGTACGACGCCATCCAAACGCGCTCCTATGGCATGATCCGCTGCTGCAAGGACTCGCATTTGTTGATGAAGATCAGCGGGTCACCCTTGCTGTCGTAGTGCGGGAATTCGGGACGCCAGTGTTTCGGCGGCCGATCTTGGTGGTGCTCGCCGGTGCTCGGTCGCCCACCGGATGCCGAAGAGCTCGAGAGATCATGGATCGCCTTGGCGTTGGCCTCGATTGATTGTTGCATCAAGGCCATGTTCTTGGTGAGCGCTGCGATGGATGCCTTGAGGTCGTCACCCATGTCGTCGTCGGAGCAGGAGGCGACGGACGATGGGGTTGGGGATGCGGCAGCGGCGGATGGTGGTGGTGCTGGAGGGGCGGCGGCTGGCGGCGGGGCTGGTGGTGCGGCAGCGGATGGTGAAGAGGATCGATGTGACCGTGATACCAGGTTGTCGAGGACCTCAAACCGTAGGATAGCACGACCCCGACTACGTAACTCGTAGTCGCGATCCGTCTTCTCCGGCGAGGTTTACCCCTCCGCCGCAGGCTTAGTTGAACGAGAGAGAGAGAGGAGAGTTTAGGGATAATTCATTGCTTAATTCCTAAACTTCTTGTCACTGGATACATATAGCCATGCGGCTAACCGAAAGGGAAACTAATCACTCCTTGATTCTAGGGACTTAACAAACTAACAGTCCTAATTTTCCATCTAGCCACTGCTCGCTGGAACGGCCTGGCTCGCGCGGTTCGCGCGTTCCTCGGCGCGGCGTACGTCGCGGTTGCGCCGGCGCCTGACGTAGCCTTGGCCCCACATGACACAATGATGACTCCATCCTCATGCTTCTATTCCTCAAAGCAAACATAAAATAGAGTGCTTGTCAAGGATGAAGTGTTCATGGATCAACCAATTCTATTCCTCAAAGCAAACATGAAAATAAGAAGCAAGAAGGTGATGGATCACCCAATTCCTCAAACCAAACACCTCAAATCTCAGTATAGGCATTGCACAGTGATAAAATTCATGTAAGTCCCAAGATAAGCATTGCTACAAACTATAGAGAAACAAACATAGATATGTGGCTATGTAATCTAGTAACTACTACAGTTGTAAAGGGATATTGTAGTAGTACCTTGCAACAACTATGAATATCTGTTTTTGAATAAGTCAAGGAACCAAAGTTAAGCTAAACAATTGAAAGTCCACAACCAGTAATTGTTCTTTAGTTAAAAAGATGAAATGATTTTTAAGGATACAATTGAGAAGAAGATGAAGCCAACATGTGACCAGCTATGCTCTTCCATGGCAATATCGAATCCCATATAAATGAACCTAAAAGAAAAGGAACAGCAAATAAGGAACAAAGTGCATGGTTATATTTTCCAATTAGGCAATTACTCAACTAAAAGTGCTCCTGATGCTTACACAAATGTTTCAGCTAAAGATGACAGTAAATGGAAAAAGGCGGAAACAAAGCGTTGTGAGTTGTCTGACAGATTGGAATATGTGTAATGCTTCATAACCTGAGGATAAATATGAAATGTGTCAGGTATAGCCATAGTACAAGCATGAATGATACAATATGGTGAATGGCAATAGCACTTACCATCCCCGTGAATAATATAGAAACAATCCCTGACAAGCCGAGTCCTTCTGCTAACATGTACCTGTATATAGTTCACAAAGTTCCACTGAAATAGATCTCCCAAAAGGGGAAAATACATTGAAGTTTAGAAGTATTCTTACGAAAAATATGGAAAGAGAACAAAAAGGCAGCACTCCAAGTTCTGCAGACTGAAAGAGTAAGCAGATCAGTAAATAAATTAACATATATCAGTCAGTAGAAACAAACGAAATACTGAAAAGTGAAAACAGGCAGCATGGTGACTTACTTATCAACGTCCAATCCAGCATATTTGAATAGGTATTGAGTGGTCAAGGGCTCACAAGATCATATAGTAATAGTAACTCAATGCGCAGTAGAGCAAGAAGTTGGCGTACAATAGCAAATAAATGCTCCAAGTTTGCATCAAGCTTTCTAGAAGTCAACACTACAGATTCACTAACTACTACATGGCAAGAACATAGTAAAAAAAAAAAAGGTATGCCAAGTTGCCAACAAATTTGCTGTGTAAGTTGGCTAAAAGACAAAATAAATTGAGTTGATCAAAATATGCTCCACAATACATCTGATGAAAAAATTAAAAGCACATTACATTAGATCAACAGATCAATTGTAATAGGTGTGTATAGCTATTCATTTGTATGATAGAAATAATAGGAACAAATTTTTGGATTTAAAACTTAGGAAAAAGGATATAAGAGCAGAGATAAATCCAACTCCCACACCTGCAAACAGGATACGGAATGGTTATATAAGCACGTGAATGAATAAGGACAGGGAAAAAATACAAAAATCAGAGAAACTTTATAAGAGTGAAAAGTATGCTTATTCCCAAAAAAAAAATCCATCCCTAAATCAAAAGAGACATGCAACAAATATCATTTAAGCAAGAGAGTCTCTCTTGGTTTGTTGTTTCAAGAATGACAGAAGAAAAATAAGGAAATGATATGCATTTGTTGTAGTTAAAAAATTGATCACCAAAGACTTGAAACATTAAAACAAAACTACTCCATGACACTGCAAGGTCCAGCAGCTCAACATGATACTGTCACTGTTCAAATCGATATTGTTTCCAAAAGTGAAGGTGCAAATAAATATGATAGGAAGCTAAAAATAGGAATCTAACCCAGGACGGTTTAAAGAAAGCGAACAGGAATGACATGCTTCTGTGAGACCGTGTACCTTTTGGTAAAGAGTAGCCCTGTCGGTGCGAAAAATGACCAACAAGTAAATATTTGTAGTTATGCCGTGCGTTATGATCGGATGTGGTCTAGTACTCAATGACACAGGATTTATACTGGTTCAGGCAACAGGCCCTACGTCCAGTTGAGGTCGGTCGGTGACTTTATTCCTGAGCCCAGGTGCTCGAAGTTTGCTGTGGGGTTACAAACGAGTAAGGAATGAGAAAGGAGGGCGTTAGAGGCCCGGTCGGACTCTGAACTGAGTGGAAGAGAGTGACGGATGCTCAAACGTGCGCTAAGTATTGGAACATATGCTCTGTGTGTCCGAGCTTATCAGCTGTTGAGAGCGTGTAGACTGTGTAGCTGTCGAGTCCTAGAGCTATTGAGCTGTCGAGTCAACCAGTCTTCGGAGGGCTTTTAGGAGAGAGCTCATCCCCTTTTATAGTAGGGGATGACCTTACAAGTCAAACAAAAAGAGAGAGAGTGTATACGTGCGCTGCCTAGTCTTGTTGCCCACACCATCGGGTACGGGATGGCCGTCGACGCCCACAATACTGTTTATGTTCAGACATATCTGGCAGGCTCTACCATGTTCGTCTGGTACGGCAAACGACGGCGCCCACAATATTGTTTATACTCTGACGCGTCTAGCAGGCTCTACCGTGTTCGCCTGACATGCCTCGATGGCACCGTCCTGCAGGTGCGCAGGGCATGGCTGGGTACAGTCCTCGGTATTGCGGTTGACTTGAGCGTTTACCTTATCTGCTTCGCCTGCTCCCAGGGCCCACACCGAGCAGGCGTCCCCAATCAGTCGTTCCCAGTCGGTCCCGCCTGTGTCGGTCGGGAAAGAGCAACGAGCAGAGGTCCAGCGCATCCTCGGTCGGAGAAGGGGGTCGGAGTTGGACTACGGTCCCACCTTGGCCAAGCCTTCCGGTCAGGGGCCGGATCGTTGTCTCGGCCTGTCATTATGTATCTGGGCTGGCCCAGGCGCGTGCTTTCGCTGCGCCGCCTGCTGGGCCGGGTTTTGCAGGGAAGCAGGTCTATTGGGGACCCCGGGTTTATGAACCCGACAAGCCCAGTATTCGACTATATGTTAGATTGGTAACATGATATTTTACCAATGCTTATTTTAAGACTGTAGATGTAAAAACAACCAAACAGGCAAACGCTGCAGCAGATTCAGTTGAAACAAAATTGCACCTAGACCATTTGTATATTGCCTATTTATAGGTTCAGCAAGAGACAAAGCCTTAGATTTTAAAAAATGGTAGAAATGGAAATTCCCCAGTACTAAATCTTGCAATACGTGGAGTGCCAAATTCCATATGCACACGATAGTAGAGGACAAAATTTTCTAAACTTTAGAGCCATGTGCAACTGAATGTGGAGCAAAAGTGCAACCTGATGACATTGAACCAACAAAGGTTTCAAGAAATTGGAGAATCATCATAAAAAGGTTCTCGCCACCTGCTGCACGACTTCTGACTGATGACATTGTCCTGAAGAAAAGTATGTATGTAAGCAAGAAGCATATGGTTTTGAAAAATTATGCATCAGCTCAGAGCCAGGGCAGACCTGTAAAGAGAAATTGCCATCTGTCCATTCCAAACAGGGATACAGGCAAGTTAGTCATAAGTACAAGTACGGACTATTCTTACGTAAACTGGAAAGAAGTGAAAACAGACCGCATCATTCAAAACAGATTCTCCAAACACCAAAGCATACAAGTTAACATCAGAGCCTAGTTCCTGTACAGAAACAAATTCAAAGAGTTGTATATTATCAGTCTATGGACAACATCTTCAGAATCAGACATTTTCCCAGCCTAATGTGTACTTAAATCTGGGCCATGGTTAGCACTGGAACAGAATCTGTTTAATGAAAGACTGAGGAAGGACGCCTAATAGAGCATGTAAGAATGGTTGTTTAGCACAACTTCACTAAAATGATGAAATCTACATTAACTTTACAGCTAAAGACGACATCTGTTCTGATGAATCATCAGTATATACTGATTATCATGGATTTTCATTTTGAAACTTATAACTACCATAAACAGCTATAACTCTATGAGAAAACAATGGCACTAAGATTTTTTATTCACTTTTTATCAGATAGTGGGAATGAGCCTTTTCCTTTCCAGATAACCTTAAGTTCCAGATAGTATCAAGCCATCTATTGTTCATTTCGCACTGCAGCTTAGGTTACTATCTGACATGCAACTGCATAAGCTAATATTTATTTTAGTAGTCAGTAAAACTTTCTATGACTAGCTTTCTATTTTGAACAAATGAATAATAGGCTGCATAATTGCACTGGTTAGGCTTTAAAAATGCTACAAGGCGGGGATGATCAAAATAAATTCCGCGTATCTCTTTCAAATCCCCAACTTAATGTGTAAGGTATGATTTACTGGTAGTTACAATAAACCTAGGCTAAAGAGCATACTTAAAATCACTAACAACTAAAGTATCAATAAACCATAGCATGTAATATTTCATAAATGAGAAACTAGAACACTGGAGCTTCTTCGAAGAACAGAGACAACTTTAAATATTAACTGGTGAGTTCCTGGTCAAAATTTGCATTAATTTCATAGATAAGAAACATAGGGATAAGGCCAAACATTTCAATAAAATGGTGTTGAAGATGATATCGAACTACAAGTTCAAGATTTACAACAAAAACAAATCCAGGCACCTGGAATATTGATAGCACTGTGACAGGATCAGTTGCAGATATAAGAGCACCAAACATAAGGCATTCAACCAGTGGAAGTTTGTACATTAGAAATGTCAGCCCACCAAGATAGCTGCAGTATAATAAAGAATAGACTCAGGAAACAAAATATTTCAGCAAATCTGGTAAATAGAGTTTGTTAATTGCTTACACAAGAACTCCTGTTACAACAGAAGCAATGAATGTCCCAAGAATTGCAAAAGTTACGATAGCCCCAAAGTTTGCAAAGAATGGTTTCTGTAAACCAATTAAGAGATTTCAAAAGGTAGATTAGATAAAGAAAAATGTAGCCATGGTGAAGTACTAACCGGAGATAAGCTGAATCCTGACTGGGTATATTGAAGTCAAGGAATACAAATTTAATATTTGAAAGTACTCCAGTACGGATGCTATGGATAAGCATTATGTTAGGTAGTAGACCTTTCTTTTCATCAAGAAAATCCAAGTGATAGGAGAAAATAATTGCAAAAAAGGATATAATATTATCGGAGGTAATAAGAACAAGAAGAAGAACTCTTCATGGAAGTTGAACCACGTCCTGCAAATTGAAGTAAACAGGACATAATCAATCGTAGCATGCTCAAAACTTGTGCAAATTTAAATCACAATGAATGAACAGATATTCAAGATGTATAACAAATAAAATTGCAAAAACAATACAAACCTTGTGTTGGTCTCTGTATTTGAAATATTAGCCAGGCCACCAACAATTAAGCCTGCAATAGAAACATTGAAGTTCCACAGTTAAAGAATGACTGCACTATGCATGAGCCAAAAATCAAATAAATAGACCTTGAGGGAAGCACCAATTTAAGAAGGTACAGTAACAACAAGAATAATGGAAAGCACCCAATTGTTGTTGGTCCCTCGAAGCAGTAAGCCTACCAGCACACACACACTCACTCACTATGGCTAAAGGTAGAAAAAGGGGTTGACCTCAGACACACACAGCCCAAACACCAGCGCTGGCCAGAGCTCTGCTCCTGGTTGTGGCAAACTGAACTGCCCTTTTGCATTGCCTTGGGTGTAGTATATGTACAACTCATGTACCAACTATAAGGTACACATGAGTATGGCTGAGTACAGCCCCAACTACTCCTAGTACTAGCATTACAATCCTTACCTCAGCCCACTACCAAGACATGGCTGATGTATTAGCTACCAACTAATACACTAGTGGTGGCCAATTGCCTTACTGTTATAGCAACTAGGACAGCAAAGAATGACCTATTGCCAACTCTACTGTGCAGCAAACAAAGAGAGAGAGATCAGCAACAGATTATGTCTTACAATTCTTCCCCTAATCCTGCTGCTAATCCAAAGCCTTGACCAAATCCATGCCAATCATCTTCCTCAGCTCTATGAACCATAGGCGCCCGAGTGACTTGGTGAGGATGTCAGTGAGTTGTCTGCTGGTCTCGACAAACTCGATGACGATCTGCCCTCCATCGACGCAGTCCTAGAGGAAGTGGAACTTTATGTCGATGTCAATGTGCTTACTCCGGTCGTGGAAGACAGGGTTCTTGGCGAGGGCGATGGCGGGTTGATTGTCCACCATCAGAGCTGGCGGGTGAGCTTCCTCGCCGGTCAGCTTGCCCAGCAGCCGGCGTAGCCAGACATCCTGGCACGCCGCCGTGGCCGCTGCGACATACTTCGCCTCACATGTTGACAGCGCCACAATCTTTTGCTTCAGCGACTGCCAAGCAATGGGGCTGCTCCAAGGAAGACGAGCACACCGGAGGTGCTCCGTCGACCATCAATGTCGCCCGCCATGTCTGCATCGCTGAAAACAGACCTTCCTCGGTCTTGGGGGGTGCCTCGCTGAAGACCATGAGCCTCAGCCCACCTTTGCCGCCGTGCTTGGGGAAGATGATCGCTTGATCAAGCGACCCCTTGACGTAGCGTAGCAGCCTCTTCACTATTGTCCAGTGATCTTCACGCGGGTCCTCCATGAAACGACCGACGTACCCAACCGCGAACGCAATGTTCAGCCGGGTATGAGTGAGGTAGCGCAGCCCGCCGACGATTCTCCGGTAGCGCGTCGCGTCCACCTTCGCAACGGTGTTGTGCTTGCTCAGCTTCAGCCGCTCCTCCATCGGACCGCCATGCTCTAGCAACTTCTCTGCATAGGCGCGCTGGCCCCAGGGAGATGTGCTCCTTCCCCTGCCTCACCTCAATGCCGAGGTAGTAGGTGAGTGCGCCGATATCGCTCATCTTGAAACGAGCTGCCATCTCGCGCTTGAAGCCGTCAATGTCCTCTGTCCGCGCTCCAGTGACGATCAAGTCGTCCACATACACGTCGCGACGAGCTCCGCCTTCCCCCGTTGCAGCGTGTAGAGCGCGTGCTCTGTGGCGCAGCGAGTGAACCCAAGCTCGCCCAAGGTGGCATCGAGCTTGGCGTTCCACGCCTGAGGGGCCTGCCGCAGCCCGTAGAGCGCCATGCGCAGCTTGAGCACCTTGTGCTCAGCGCCCTTGACGGCGAAGCCCGGAGCTTGCCTGACGAAGACCGTCTCCGCGAGCTCGCCGTTGAGGAACGCAGACTTGACGTCGAGGTGATGGACGCGCCAATCCTTCGCTGCTGCCATGGCCAACAGCAAGCGAACGGACTCCATTCACGCCACCGGAGCAAAGACTTCCTCGAAGTCGATGCCCTCACGCTGCACGAAGCCGCGGGCAACAAGCCGAGCCTTGTACTTAACAATGGCGCCGCGCTCATCCCGCTTCACCTTGTAGACCCACTTCAGCCCACTTGGTCTGCAGCCCGCCGGCGACTCATCCAACTCCCAGGTCTGGTTGAGTCGCCGGCGGGCTGCAGACCAAGTGGGCGCCAATTGGCGTCGCGTTCAGCCACTACAAACGCCGGTGGTTCCTCTACACTAACAAGGAGCAGCTCTGGGTCGTCGAGAAAACGACTGGCCAACCCAGGAGCTCCCCCTTTGCCGACGATGTTGTCCACCCACCTAAACCGGACCTCCTCGCCGTCATGGAAGGCGTCCACGTACTCGTCGATGTCGGTGGGTGGAGAGGCGAACTCCAGTGGAGGTGTCCCCTGTCCTGCCGTCGCAGGGGACTATGGTGGAGGTGAGTGTGCCGCTGCTGGTGGAGACTGCTCGCCCGCGCCCATCATGGCCGGACTTGGCTGCTCCTCCTCGGCCGCCACTGCTGCTGGCCCGTGCACAGTCTGCTTTCCAGCACCAGCAGCCTGCTCTCCAGCATCTCCTCTTTGGATCACTAAGTGCTCGATGGCAAATGTGCCGCTAACACCAGCAGCTTCCCCCAAGCCTGAGTCTTCCCAGTCCCAAGCCGCCATCTCATCGAACACCACATCCCTAGAGATCATCACCTTGCCTCTCTTGGGATCATAAAGCCGATAGGCCTTGCTACCTTCCTCGTAGCCTAGGAGCACCATGGCTGTGCTCCTGTCCTCCATCTTGCCGAGGTGAGGCTTGGTGTTCTTCACATGGCCGACGCAGTCAAATGTCCTGAGGAAGGACACGTTCGGCTTGCGTCCATGCCAAGCCTCGAACGGCGTCTTGCCCTTCAGGGCCTTGGTGGGCGCGTAGTTGAGGACGAACACCGTCGTGGTCACCGCCTCGCCCCAGAACTCCGTCGGGATCTTCTTGGCTTTCATCATCGACCTTGTCATGCCGACCACCGTCTGGTTCCGCCGCTCCACGCCATTCTGCTGCGGCGTGTACGGCGCAGTGTGATGGCGCACCACACCTTGATCGGCCCGCAGAGGTCACCATGGACCAGCAAGATGAAGTACTTCGCCGTCTTCAGGAACGGCAGCCTTCTTTGCTTCCCGGCCAGACTGTTGTCACACAGCTCACCTGCGTGCTCGATGTGAGGCAGCCCCTGGACCATCTTCTCCAGCTTGCCGAGGGCATCAAAGCTGAGATGGCCATAGCGGGCGTGCCACAGCCACGGCTCCTCCGTGCGTTGCGCAGCCAAGCAGATGGGCTTCTCCACCTTCAAGCCGAGTAGGTACAGCCGGTTCCGGGACCTCTTCACCTTGGCAAGAAGCCGTTGCTCCCGGTCCCTGATCCTGAGGACGTCGTCCTTGATCAGCACCTCGCTGCCGCGCTCATCCAGCTGGCAATTGCTGATGATGCTTGAACGCAGCTGCGGGATGTAATATACATCCGTCAGCGCGCGGTGCTCGCCGTTCTGGCACCTGAAGATGATGGTGCCGCACCCTCGGATCGCCACCCTTGAGCCATCACCAAACTTCACCATGTCGGTCACGTTTCCGTCGAGCTCAGAGAAGGCCGCCTTAGAACCCGTCATGTGGTTGCTGGCGCCGGAGTCCAGGTACCACCGATGTTCCTGCTTGCCGCACACACGTCCGAGGTGGACTTGGGCGCACGGCTCGTCGAGGTTGACAGCCTTCAGAGCCTTCCCGTGCTCCTATACCGCCATCACCTCTCCCTTCTCCTTGGCCTCAACGTCGTGCAGTGCACAGAACGTTGCCATCAGGAAAGTGGCCTCATCATCATCATCAGCTTGCGCCAAGTGAGCCTCGGCCTTCTCTCCTGCTTGCGGTTTGGGCACTCCTTTGTCCAATTGCCTGTCTTCCCGCAGCGCCGGCAGGCGTTGGGGTCGACCTTCTTCTTCTTGTCCGAAGAACCCTTGCCGCGGCGCGTGCCGTCGCCACCGCGACTAGAGGAGGCTTCCCCGGACTTCTTTTCCTTCATCTGGGCAGCCCACTCCTCCTCTATCAGCAGCAGTTTGCCGCTGTCCGTCGTTGCTGTGGCCTGCTCCATGCGCTCGTCCACCGCCCGCAGACGGCCGGTCACATCCTCAATGGTAAGGGTGGACAGGTCCAGCATCGTCTCTATGGAGAGCGATCTGGATGTACTTCACCAGCACAGAGTGGAGGTACTTTGAGACCGCCTCTTCTTCGTCGATGGTGACGTCGTGGCTCCCCAGCTTGCTGATGAGCAACTGCAGGCGGAGGGAAAAGTCCTCCACCGACTCACCATCCTTGAACTTGAGGTTGGCATACTCCTGCTTCAGCAGCTGGGCCGTCGCCTTCTTTGTGCGATCGGAGCCGACGCGCATCGTTGCAATGGCCTTTCACGCCTCCTTAGCAGTCTTCTTTGCCCCCAACGACTCCCTGTACTTCGCAGGCACAGCAACGAGGATAACCTCCAACGCTGACATGTCTTCTTCATTGTCGGTGCTCTTGTCAATGGCGCTCCAGAGCCGTCAGACTCTGAGCTTGACCTTCATGGTCACCGCCCACTCGCCATAGTTGGTGCAAGTCAGCGTCGGCCAATTGGTGCCGCTGAGCTCCCGCACCGTGCGCACGACGACCTCCTGTCGTGGCTGGGCCGCCCCAGCAGCATCGCCGCCTCCCGCTACTCCGCTGCTGTCGCCTATCTCCAAGCCAGGTGCCATCACCGGCGGTTAGTCCGGAGACGCAGCTGTACGGCTCCGATACCACTTGTTGGTCCCTCACTATCCTGCACAGGTAAGCTTACCAGCACACACACTCATTGTGACTAGAGGTAGCAGAAGGGGTTGAGCTCCGACACACACACAGCCTAAGCACTAGCGCTGGCCAAAGCTCTGCTCCTGGTTGTGGCAAACTGAACTGCCCTTTTGCATTGCCTTGGGTGTAGTATATGTACAACTCATGTACCAACTATAAGGTACACATGAGTATGGCTGAGTACAGCCCCAACTACTACTAGTACTAGCAGTACAGTCCTTACCTCAGCCCACTACCAAGACATGGCTGATGTATTAGCTACCAACTAATACACTAGTGGTGGCCTATTGCCTTACTGCTACAGCAACTAGGACAGCAAAGAATGACCTATTGCCAACTCTGTTGTGCAGCAAACAAAGAGAGAGAGATCAGCAGCAGATTATGTCATACAATTGTTTCTCCCTACATTCTTTTTACGGATTCTAATTGGCTGACCTGTGACTTGAGTAATTGGCTTCACAGAAGCACACTTTACATACAAGAAGCCTACTTTTTCCGGTGGTTCTCATTGATCAAACAACAGAAGCTATTGTGAATCACTACATGGAATTGTGCATTTAAAAAAAATTCTGGTGGTCAAACTTGGGTGTTGAAGTTTGTCGGTCCATAATAAATACCAAAAAAAACTTTTTAAGTCCTCTTGTGTGATGTTTTGGGAAGCAATTTTGCTTGACCGCAATGGATATAACCTCCCAGCATGCTTTACCCAACAGCTACAAGTATGCATTTGTTGACATAATTTTTTTCTTGGTCAAACATGAGAGATGCATATGATTATATTAAGAAGAAGAAAATGGTTTAGAATCCATACAGACACCACACACCGTTTATACATGCTCGCCACTAAAAATAATCACAAGTCAAAAACAACCTCAACCAACAAATCAACTGTCAGTTGGTGCAAGAGCAAGGAGATGAGAAACCCGTTGATCCCTAGCCAAACACCAGAGTTGTAACTCCTCCCTAATGAGCATTAGCACCCCATTCAAGTTAGGCAATATCCCATCACCCCATCTGTTGATATGAGGATGAAGGAAAAAGATGGTTCTGATCTAATCTAGTCATCATGTACCATTTAGCACAAGCTACCAAGTCACCTTATGACATCAGTCAACATAAAACCATGACAGTCCCATAGGCTTCAATAGAAGATTTTTTTTTCTTTCAAAGGTAGCACTCAATGTGTACTGCTTCAATAAATTTCAGTAATCAAGATTACATACCCCCACGAAGATGATTTTTCGTCTTTTCACTCAACCAAAGGTTCTTATTTCCATACTTTAGAGATAGTTCAATGACTCACATTGCCTAGACTCCTAGAGGGCACATTTTGGATAACTTTCTTCAAGGGGATCACCATAACAATTTACCCTCAAATAAACTTGCACTATCAACATCTTTTAGCATGAAATCGCAAATAGGGATTTCAAATAGAAATGGTAGCAACAAAACAGAAATCTCCTTTATCCAAGTCAAAAGTAACCACAAATACAATTTACCTAGTGCTACAAAAAGGGATGGTGACATGAATTTCAGGTTTATGTCTATAACAATTCAAACACAGCAAAGTTAGAAATAAGTATTGACCAAAAGAGGCCAATTTGAGTTAACATTCAGCAGTTATTTTCGTCAGAGAGTCAAGGAGCAAGGAGCCTAGAGATGATTGCTTGAAAAAAAGAGGAGACTAGAGATGTGAAACTGAACTGAACGTAGGCATTGCATCCTGAGGATACAGGCCACCAACTTAAAAGCTGTTCGTACAGGTGCTGATGATAGTCGACATGTCAAGGAACAAAAGCAATGATGAACTAACCATTATGTTTTTTATAAGTTTTCCGACATGGACACGCTCCAATTTTGTAAGAAACTCGACAAAGCAAACTAAATGAACTTGAGAACTAAGACTTGTATAGCATCTAAAATCATCGTCCTAAATGAATCGCCCACAGCCACAGTGTACCACAGTGAGTAGCCACTATGCATCTATGCCTAACATTTCAGCCTGGAATACCCCTGAGTTCATACTGTTGCAGGTGCACAAAAGTGATGGATCCCTTCGACCATCCTACTTCCCTGAAATAATTCCCGTGTTCCATTGGGACTCCTTACTTCCAAATTCACACGCCGTAGGAGGGCGGCCAGGGAGGTAAGGCATGGTGGTGTGCGTATGTACCGATGAGGAGCGAGGCGCTGGCCTCGGGGAGGTAGTAGAAGCGGTGGCGGCGCAGGACGTGGCCGAGGACGAAGGAGAGCACGAGCATGGAGATCTGCAGCAGAATCCCCACGCCGGCCACCTGCTGCTCCTTCCCTGGCGGGGCGAGAGGCGGCGGCTGCGCCAAGCCGCCGCCCGCCGGCGGCGAAGCCGAGGCCAGGCTCAGCTCCAACGCCATCTCCCCCGCCGGCGGCGCCGGAACCCCGCTAGTAGCCTCGCTCGGGCGTGGCCCGGTCAAGAGATTGGGCGGAGCGGAGGAGGTTCTAGAGAGGAGGCCGGGGTCTCGTGAAGAATCGGAGGTGGCGCGGGGTGGTTCGCGGACGGCTCGGGGGCGAGGGGAGAAGGGGGCGACGCCGCGACGGGACGGAATGCGGGGGGCTGCGGGCAGGTGGGCCCGCGATTCCTGACGCGGAGGATGCGTACAACGCCGGTGCTTCGTGCTAGCTGTTGCTGACTTGCTGTTTGATGCTTTGATTCGATTGTTCCGGCCTGCATTCGTTTATGGCATGTTTAGATTGTAAAAAATTGCAACCTGATGAATAGTAGTGTTTTCGTCTTATTTGGTAAATATTGTCTAATTGTGGACCAACTAAGCTCAAAAGATTCATCTCGTGATTTCCAACTAAACTCTGCAATTAGTTATTTTTTTATCTACATTTAATGCTCCATGCAAACAGCTAAAAATTGATGTGATGGAGAGAGAGTGAAAAAACTTAGAATTTGGAGGTGATCTAAACAAGGCCTATGTCTTGTTCGAACCAACAGAAAGAAAAGTCGTCCATCATCGGTCCCGAAGAACGGGCTGCAAATTTGATGTATTTTGTCCCTTTGCGTCTTTGTACAGAGAGAAATGTTCAACCTTCGTGTTTGAATTGCGAGACATACGATTGAAAACGAAGTCTCTTGAAGTTGAAGGTCTTCGGCCTTCGTGATGTATAGCCAACCAGGTGTCTCCTCTTGAATGGGTAGTGCATTTTGTTTACGGAGATGCGCGTCCGGATGTCAGCACTCACGCGCACGTCCAGACGCCCGCGCCTGATGGTTCATTTTGCTGCGCCTCATTTTCCACGGCTGCTCGCTTTGCACGTCCAGGCGAGGCCCACGCTGTCCGGACGTCCCACGTCAACCAAGGGCTACTTTGGATGTCAAATTTTTTAGTAAAACGCTACTATAGCGTTTTTGTTGTTATTGGATAATTAGTGTCCAATCATAGTCTAATTAGGCTTAAAAGATTCGTCTCGTGGATTTCGTCTAAACTGTGTAATTAGTTTTATTTTTTTTATTTATATTTAGTGCTTCATACATGCGTCCAAAGATTCGATGTGACGAGGAATCTTGAAAAATTTGACATTTTGGGTGCAACTAAACAGGGCCCAACCACACCCGGGCGCCCACTCGGCAGCGCGCCAACAGCCGTGGTAGGCGGGTTCTAGATCTATTTTAACAATATTTAGATAAAGCATTTGCAACGTACGTTCAAAACAGTCGAAACACTTACAACGTACGTTTGAAACATTTGCAAAACATCAGAAAAACTTGAACGCATGTGTGTAGCCATGGCAATACATTACAACATCTAGATAAAAAACACTTACAAATAAACATATATGCAACATCCAGATCTATTTTTGCAACATACGTCTGAACCAGATGAAACATTAGAAACATACACTAAAAACATACGTGTATAGCCATGACAATATGTGCAACATCCGCATAAAACACTTACAACGTACCTCTAAAATATTTGAAAGATACATTTACAACATGTAACGTATCCTGATGCGTCTGCAGCGCGACGCCACAGCCATAGCAAGAGCGCGAGCCCGGAGGGCTTCCACACCGAGGCCCGCGCTTCTCCTTGCGCCTGGTGGCGTCGTCAGGCGCGAGCACGCGCGCGACAACCTCGATGGTCAGCTGACGGCCGAAGAAAGCGGTCCCCAGGGCGGTGCCTACGCTTTTAGGCGGGCGGGCGGGCGGGCGTTGAAGCAGAAGCAACGGCAAGGGAGGTCCAGGCGGGCGTGGGGGCTCGAGCAGTGGAGGTGGCATCGGTTGAGTTTTGGAGAAAGAAAGAAAGGAAACGTTATGGATGATGTATGGTACTCCCTCCATCCCAAATTGTAAGTCATTCCAAGAATCTTGGAGAGTCAAACTTTTTCAAGTTTGACTAAAATTATAGAGAGAAACACAAAGATTGATGACATCAAATAGGTATAATATGAAAATATAACTAATGAAGAATCTAATGATACTTACTTGGTATGATAAATATTATTATTTTGTTATATAAATTTGGTCAAACTTGAAAAACTTTGACTCTCCAAGATTCTTGGAATGACTTACAATTTGGGATGGAGGGAGTAGGAAGCAAAGCATTGGAGGTCCCATTTTTTTATCCTTATCTAGCTGGCGCATGATAGTAAAAAAACTGGTTGGTCCGCAGGCTGAACGGATAGACGCCCTGCACTGCACGTAGCATTACCGTTTTGTTTATATGCACAGTGAAGGACCCGAGAGCTTGTTTTGTGGTTAAGTCATTGTTTTTGACTGACACATGCACGCATACTGAACAAGTGACCATGTAACAGTAAAGGCATACATCCTAGTACTCCTATAAGCCATAGTATTGCACCACTCGCACACTGCGGAAGGCCTAAGGAGACGAGCTCATCTGCCAAACCGGCCTGGCCGGCCTCCATATCAGGCCAGGCTGGTTGCCCTCGCCGCTGGCTGCTCCTTGCTGTGCTGCTGGCTGCTGCCGAACCAGCCTAGCCGACTTGGAAACCGGCTAGGCCGGCTTGCTGGCGCTGGTGGCCACCCTCCTCTGCATGGCTGCTGCCGAACCAGCGTAGCCAGCTTGGGAACCAGCTAGGCCGACTTGCCTGCTCGCCCTGTGCCCAACCGGTCTAGCTAGATTGAAAACTGGCCAGGACGGCTCCCCTGTGCGCCTGCTGGCAGAGCCGCTCCCGAGCCCGCATAAACGGCCTAGCCAGTTTTTCTCTCACTTAAACTTATCAGCCTGACTTATCAGTCATGGAACGATAGCTCGTTCGGCTGGTCAGGTTTGGGCTGATTTTAGATGATTTTGGATAATTCAATAGTATTCTGTGAGAGAGAATAAGTTGAAACAAGCTGAAACAAGTTGGAACCTGACCAGCCGAACACCCTGATTCAGTCGGCTTATCAGCCGCAGAAACCATTAGCCAAACAGCTCAAACTCACTTTTGATCTATTAATGACATAGGAAAACTTTTTCTTGTATTAAGTGTTCCTTGTGGTATTTCACATTGCTAATCTATTGATGGGTCGGATAAGAAGCCATCTTCTGTTAGGCCCTGTTCGGCTTATCCTATATTCGTCTTGTTCGGCTTCTTTTTTCAGCTGGAACCGTGTTTTTCTCTCACAATAATTCAGCCAGAACAGTGTTTTTCAGCCAGTTTCAGCCAAGTTTCAGACCAGCGATGTTGTCTCACTTGAATATTACCTCAGCTTATAGTATTTCGATGGAACATATACATTTTGTCATATGTAAAAGTCGAAAGAATATATAGAAGATACAAAATCATATGTAGTAAGCACTGACAAAAGCAAGGTTAGGAACAAAACATGACTGAAGTAGTACTTTTCTATTGCAAAAGCAAAGTTAGGAACAAAACATACGGAAAGGATAGCCATTCAGAATACAACACAATGAATTCGGAGCAGTGGAAACCTGTGTGTTAGAACACATTCTCGTGTGCAGCTAAATAAATAAAAAAAGAGAGATTTCACTGCTGCAATAACAAAGAAGGGATAGTTTCTCCGTGAAGACCAAAGACCTGTCCAACCATAAGCTCGAAGGTATATCTCCACGTGGTTCAGAGAAAAGTAAAAAAAAAAAAACCCCCCGTCTTACTCCGTATCTGATTTGCACCGCCCCAGACGTGGTCCTGTAATACTATTTTTTCTATGCGTCTCTCTCCCCTTTCCTCACCCATCCTCTCGGCATTGGCACTGGTAACATGGTTGAGGTCTTGAGGAGCCCATAATCGGTGCCCCGTCGTCCCCGCCACCGGTGGAGCCTGGGCAGACACTCACCGATCGAAGCTCTCGTCGCCCCTGTCAAGCACAACGTGAGTTGGAGGTCAATCCGGCCCTGCAAAATTAAAAATGATGCCGTGCGCATAGCATGGTGCTGCACCTCATTGGCCATCTGCAGGCCATGGTTCTCGCTGCAGCTGCGCCACTACGTGCGTCTGCCTCCACGCCGGCGGGGAAGAAGACGTGGAGCGCGACCTCGGCGCATCGCAGAGGATGCTGAGCTCAAAGACCTTCAAGAGCCTCGCGCGTTGCTCGGAGAAGTGCACCTAGAGGCTGAGGCAGTCCTCGATCCGGCATCGCTGCATGCAGCCGCACGACGCCATCGTCGGTCAGCCTGTCTCCGTCGATCTGGGAAACTGAGCCTCGGCCAAGCGCGCTGCGTTGGGTAACACTCTCGACGACTGTCGTTTCCTCGAGAAGGCTTGCCGGGGATGACATAAATATTAGAGTCAGCCGACCGATCGGTTGCTTGGCGGCGGTTTCTGATGCATCAATCGGTCTCTTCAAGCTCTGAGGACCTGAACGGATGCATCAATTTTGCGAGGAGCCCGTCGGTGTCTCTTCTGGTTCCGACGAGATAACTTGGTAGGATGATGCTAGTTACATACACATGACGCTCGTGACGTGATTTAGAAGAAGCGGATGACGTGGCTTTAAGGAGATGCTAAAGAATTAAACTAGTGGGGTTTTACTTTATAGGAGTTATTTTGGTAGAGGAAGTGGATGACGTGGCTTAAGGAGATGCTAGAGAATTAGGTTAGTGGGGTTTTGCTTTACAGAAATTATTTTGATAGAGGAAGTGGATGACGTGGCTTAAGGAGATGCTAGATAATTAGGCTAGTGGGGTTTTGCTTTATATGAGTTTGATAAAGGAAGTGGATGACGTGGCTTAAGAAGATGCTAGAGAATTAGGGCAGTGGGGTTTTATTTTAGGGTCATGTTTGTTTCTCTTATAATCTATACTTTTTAGCTTGTTTTTTTAACCGAAATAATATTTTTCTCTCACAACAAATCAGCCGGACAGTATTTCAGCTTGATTTTTTAGCGAAACACATCACACGGACCTTTATCACTATATATATATATATATGAGTTATAGATATCGACGCGCCACCTTGAAGGCCGTCTTTCCTAGGAAACACATCACTCGGACCTTTCTCACGGGAAGAGGAGAGACCGCCGACCCACTCAGTGCTCCTGATGAATTGCACATTCGTTCACAAGTCGAATCGAGTTTCTAGCAGAATTGCTTATTTGTGTTTACCATCAGTGTTGCAGACTTTATGTTTTTTTATTCAACAGCGTCAGATTCACTTGGCGCGACAAATTCTAAAATTTCACTGGTGGCATCTTTAGCCTCTTATCATTAGGCCCCGTTTAGATTCAAAAATTTTTGGATTTTAGCTACTGTAACACTTTCGTTTGTATTTGATAATTAGTGTCTAATTATGGACTAATTAGGTTCAAAAGTTTCGTCTCGCGATTTCTCACCCAACTATGCAATTAGTTTTTTTTCGTCTACATTTAGTACTCCATACATGTGCCACAAGATTCGATGTGACAGGTACTACGCAAATTTTTTTTGAATCTAAACGGGGCCTTAGTTTCCTGGGTGAAAGGAGTGATAATGCAAGGTATTCAGTTTTGCTTCATGTGTATAGTAAGGTATTCAGTTTTCATTTGTGTTTTCTTATTCATCTTTTGCAGAACCGACAGAGCTCATGGACCGTGGAAGAATTCACTCATCTCATCTATCTATCCACGTTAATACCTTCAGACTGACGGCTTCAGTGGCATGTATAAACAACTACACAAAGGTTAATTAATGAGAATTAAGAAACAGCTACAAAAATTACACCTAGCTTTTAGTTACAACAATTCATGGCTTTACGATCCCATGAAGCTTCCATCCACCCAGACCAGCCAGAGAAAATGCCTGCAAACCATGTCATGGACAAATTCGGTAAATTCTGCTGGATGCATGGTACATAAAACTATATATATTTGGGAAAAGATGAAAAGAAGCATGCTTTAGTTTGGACAAGGCCAATATTAACCTCAACCCATGATTTGCCTGCAGCTTCTAGCAACGCAGCGTTACATGTCTCAAGCACTACTGAATCACCAGAAAACATAGAGGCGGCTTCTTCCCATCCTTTATTATGCCCCATGCACCTGAGTAGTTATTATTCTAAACAAGTGTCATGATGTACGTCTGGCAATGAGATACATACGAATCCCAGATCTTAAGAGAAAATGATAGGAAGACAAAGGCATCCATTGAAAACAAATGATAATCAACGAAAACTTGTGAAAGACTCACATCACAGTTAAGATCTCATCACTCGAATATTCACAAATCGCCTTTTGCAAATGCTCTGCAGTTTGGCCGTCCATTGCCGCAATTGAGTAGAAACTTGGGATGAAGTGCACTACTGCTTCAGACAATCCTTGGACATACTCTTGCAGGATCTTAAGAGTTTCCTTTGTACGCATTGCATCACTGTGTTGAAGGAGAGTTATTATCAACGATAACATGAGTCGCACATTCTATTGCTAGGCATATTAATTGACCAAATCAAATTTCATTCGAGAAAGAAATAACATGACCAGAAAAGAAAGATGGTATTGTAATAGAGGTATTGAATTCTATAAGTGTTCATTCTCTTAAAAGCACCAGTTGCAACTGTGGCCAGAAAGGCAAGATGATGAGTAATAGAATAGCCTTTGCAGGGTCATTCCCCTTAAACACGGACACGGTACCAAAAAGGAATAGGGGCAACTATATATTTGACGAGACACAAACATAGGAACACCAATATATACGTATGCAAATGCAGGATAACCGTTCCTATAGGAAAATAAAGAGAGAGAAAGAACAACAAAACAAATGAAGCAGAAGGTGGTAATCTGATATAAAAACTGAGTCAATAAAGAGAGACTACTTTTCAGGAAAGAAACATTAGAAAACTGAACAGATACAACAGAATTTGCAAAAGCAAAATGAAACAAAAAAAAAACACAACTGCAAACCCATTCAGTTAGGTAACAGAGACTAATTGCACCATGAAGCTTTCATAATTTATATTGGTATATGGTAATAACTCATGATAATTGATTCACTGTCTTACATAAATTGGAATTTGGAACACACCTGCAGAGGATAAGCTCCGGTATCCATCCCATTTGTTGGAGTTTATTAGAAACGCTGATTGCGTCAGCTCTCCCAGCCTTGCTTAGAGGTCTGTTATGATCTGACATCAGGACACATATTTGGGCCAGCAACCACAAAGGAAAACACATTTGGGTCAGATCATAACAGCACTATACCACTACATTCAATCAATTAGTCTAAAACGCAGAGCTAGAGGCAACAGCTACAACATGTTAGTAGAAACGGCAAACAAGCACCACCATTCCTCTGCATCCAATGCTCCTTCTTATCCAGTTTGCAGTGCAGGGTAAATTAAATCGACACACGGGGACTCTTGGACGCCGCCGTTTGAACATACCTCTGGTGGAGCGGCCTCGGGCGGTGCTCTCCCCGTGGCGGAGGAGGATGAGGCGACGGCGCGGCGTCGCAGAGGGCGCGCCCAAGACAGCCGGCTCCGCGGCGGCCGCCGGCGCATCGACGGAGACGGAGACAGAGCGCGCGACGGCCGGAGGCGGGCGGCAGGCGGCCGGCGTGCGGGGCGAGGAGAGCAGGCGGCGCGGCGGGGCCGAGGAGGGCGGCGAGGAGCAGCGGGAGAGCAGCGCGGGAAGAGGAGGAGCTGGAGCTGGAGCTCTCATCTTCGGGTGGCTATGGGTTGGGTTGCTAACAGTGTCATGGGATGCTTGCTACAAGAGGGAGGGAGAAACCGAGAAAGGATAGGTGACGTTGCTCGCCTACGTGTTGTTTCTACCAGCCGCTTGTGCGCCCTAGATTATGCTAATTTCCTCACTCTTTTGTATTTTGAAACTGAATTTGTTCGTGCACTCTAATGATAAACAGGATCATGTAATAATAATAATCTATAAACATAATGAAAAGGGAAATGCTTTGGCCCTGTTTGCTGTGGCTTGCAGCTGCAGTAGGTCTCTTCTACAGTATTGTGCAGTTCAGAAGTTGCAGCAGCAGCTGCCGGTTGCAGCGAACGGGCTGTTCATATACAACCCAGTGAACCCACTCGTAGCACCTAAATCTATCTGTAAACATAATGAGGAGAGAAATGCTTCATGTACAGAATGATTTGATCCCAATGATCATACGTAATAAATTATCCAATTGACCATGTTAGAATGATTTGGCTGATCATAAGTAATCAATCATCCAAATGTTCTGAACTATTTGAGTTGCAGAGTTGTTCAAATTGGTTGTGTACGTAACAAATAACATCACCCGCTGAGAAGGAAAACAACTTCGCACACTCATATTAGGCAACATGTACAATGACTTCAGTGCTTCCACGATTAAAAGGAGTACACAGCGAAAGCAATTTTTTTTGTAACAATTAACCTACTACAGGAAAAGCCATTGGGACATGACCAGCAAACAGTGACATATATTGCAAGATATTGGCCCCGTTCGGATGGTATGGTTCCGGAGGAATTTGGATGGTTTGGAGGAATTCTGGAGGAATTTGTGAGAGGAAAACACTGTTTCAGGTGAAAAAAGAAGCGGATCAAGCCGGGTTTAAAGGCACACGAACGGGGCCATAGAGTAATCCTTGATCAAAGAAGTATCCTAATTCATCACATGCTGACATGCACAAACTATTACAAGGTAACTACCATATCTCCGCGGAAGAAACACCATTATTTTTTAAAGAAGCAACTCTTTTTTATTTTTCTCTGAATAAGCATAGATGCATATTAGGGTTAAATAACATGGAGGTGAGAAAAACTACAGCATATCTACAGTTACAGGCCAAACAGTGCTTAACAGCCTGCAGTAGTTACCAAACAAGGCCTTTGATTCTGGAAAAATGAATACTGTCACCTCAGAATAATATCTGCTCCAAACATCTTCATTAACTTTGAAAAAATCGAATACCTCAGCAGCCATTGCTCCCAGAATTTGAGCCAAATGCAGCTATTAGAATTCGAGCAACGAGCAATGGCCATCATGGAACCATATCCTGGCGTTACTTTGATGCCAATATACCAAAAAATAAAATCACTATAAGAAGATAGCAGAAGATGATTGTGTAAACTCAGCTACCCAGCTTGAAGGCGTCCACAAAAAGGCCCAGGCATACACCGGCTTTCCAGTAGTTCACCATTGAAA